>NC_136491.1:72269125-72424125 GCF_053919585.1 Euprymna scolopes | reverse complement strand
ATTTATATTATCAAGCACTAATTACTTTTTATTATTTTTTGTTGAAAACTATACAGTTTATTCGAACTTAGTCGTTAAAGAAGGTTTTAAAGATTATTGAAGTATCCATTCAAAGAAATAAGACAATTTTGGTAGGGGTCGAATACTTTTGCGCACAACTGTATATATATACACTTGTGCCCGATATTATTCATACCCCTCGGATCTTTGAGATTTCTATAAGAATATTGCTCAAACCAGAAGGTAGACAATATTAAAGGGATTTCAAACAATAAATCAAGCATAAGCATTTAATTTAAACTCAACAAATAAATAAATTATGCAAGTTTGAAACATTATACAAAGAAAAACAATAATGGCACTAGTTCAAAATTATTCATACCTCTCTTACTAATAGTCAATAGCATGCCCTTTATTCTTAATAACTGCCTGTAACCGCTTTGGATATTTATCAACAAGGTTTTTACAAGCATCAACACTGATTTTGGACCATTCTTCAATGCAGTAGTTCTCCAAATCCCTCAAATTTCTAGGTTTCCGCTTTTTAACCTCAGTTTTCAATATGTGCCAGAGGTTTTCGATAGGGTTCAGGTCGGGACTCTGGCTAGGCCATTCCAAAACATTAATTTGATTATCCTCAAACCATTTCTTGACTATTTTGGTAGTATGTTTTGGATCATTATCCTGTTGAAGGACCCAGTTTGGTCCTAAATGGAGCTTCTCCGCATCCTGTCTAATGTTTTTCTGGAGTATCTCCAAATATTGCTCCTTCTTCATGGTTCCATCTATCTTGACCAAACTACCTGGACCACTAGCCGAAAAGGAGCCCCAAAACATTAGGCTACCACCACCATGTTTCACCGTGGGTATGGTGTTCTTTGGGTTGTAAGCTTCTCCTTTCTTCCTCCAAACGTAAGAAGCATCCATATGGCCAAACAATTCAATTTTTGTTTCGTCAGTCCACAAAATACTTGAAAAAACGGACTCTGGAGAATTCACATGGGTCCTAGCAAACTTTAGACGTGCTGCAAGGTGTTTTCCGGTGTGCAATGGAGTACTTCTTGGTCTTCTTCCTTTCAGACCATTTTCATGCAGAGTCCTTTGCAATGTTTGCCTTGATATTTTTATGCCAGAAGACTCCAGATTTTCTAAAATGTCCTTAGTAGTGGTGGTTGAATTTGCATTAACACTTCTTACAATATTCCTGGTGGCTCTAGCAGACAGTTTCCTTTTCCTTCCTCTACCAATCAAGTTGTTTGTTGTGTGGTGGCTCTGGCATTTTTTGATGATGCTCTGTACTGTTGCTGTAGGGACCTCAAATTTCTTGGAAATTGACTTGTAACCTAAACCATCCTTATATGAATTCACAATTTTAGTCCTAAGATCATTACTAAGCTCTCTTTTCTTCCCCATTCTAATAATTTTTATTCTTTTATTGGTTTTCAGTTGATATAATTTTAATTTCTGAAAAATGCAAAAAACGAAATGAAATTAATCAAAGGTTGTATAAAAGCATTCAAAATAAGAATCAAACAGGAAACAAACAGTCAGAAACTCGATTAATACTGAAAAAATAAGGGGGTATGATTATTTTTGAACATTGCAGATTTTATAAATAGCTGTATATTTCTTTTATTACAAGTATCCCGAGATTTTAAAATGACGAAAATGATCAGAAGAGGTTTATTAAGAATATGTATCAATATGGACGTAAACAATAAATTCTTACAAAGTTACACCTAATAAACTCAATTTTCAAGGGGGGGTATGAATAATATCGGGCACAAGTGTATATATATATATATATATATATTTATATATATATATATATATTAACAGCTTGGCAAGGCCATAAGGGAGACAACGAGAGCAGCAAAACTGAAGCTGGCCTGCAGGACACTATACATACAAATGTAGGCAAACTTAGGCAGCTTCTATTAGTTTCAAAATATAGGTTCTTTTTTACCAATTGTCATAAAATTTTCACCATAGAATAGTATTATGATCTTCAAAAAGCCTACAAATTTTCATGTAGTTTCGTCTCATAGAACCAAAGATACGAGCATTTCAATATTCAATTTGGCTATCAGTTCCCCAAGACTTCTAGCCTTGATGGAGGGAGACTAAAACTTGCTGCTATGGTTTCAAATAATCTGAAATAACAGCAATGGGAGACTTGATTCCAAATATTGCTCATATGTTATATCTACTCTCTTTGGTTTTCATGCATAAAGTAAATTTTGCAGAGTATAAGGATTATTTGATACTGAAGATATTCATAATTGTACCCTATTTCCAAAAGAGGGGATATATAGGATATAAGAAATATTTGGAATCAAGTCTTCCCTTGCTTTTATTTCAGATCATTTGAAACCATAGCAACAAGTTTTAGTCTTTCCTCCATCAAGGTCAGAGGTTTTGGGAAAATATATATACAAGGTGGACCGATAAAATTGTTGCACTAGAAAAGACAACATGATTCCATTTCCATTTGATGAAAAACAGTTTTTTGTTGCAGACTCTCTACTAGTTGGCCAGTTGTGTACAAATCCCACGAGCGATAGGAGTCTTCTATCATGTCTGGAAGTTACACAATATTCAACAAGTGAGATCCAAGATACGCCACTGTACAGCTCGTGCTCTCTACCGATCCAAATTATGATAACAGGACCATTGCCAGCACCCTCAAAATGCAAATGCGAATGGTTCAATACTTAAGAGCACAGCTCAATGCATCGGACGATCCTTTCCAGCCACTGTTATGGTCTTTGGTGTGGTTTCAAGTAAGGTCCACATCATGCCATCTCACATCTTCGAACTCGGCTTGAAAGTCAACACCAAAGTGTACCTGGATGTGCTGAAGAGTGTGGTGTCCCCTGGTCCAATTAGGTGGTTGCTGGAAGACCCAGGCTTGGTTTCAGAAGGAGTGATACCCTTCTCTCACTGCCCCCCCCATCCTCCCCCGACCTGAACCCGCTAGACTACTTCGAATATGTCGAGAACATGACCTCCCACATGAGTGCCAGAGGTCTGGGGGAAATATCAAATATTTTGTCATGCATATGCAAAACTAGGAAAACAAATGACTATGAGTTTGGAAATATGGAGACAGACAGACAAACCTATAGCTTTTTATATATTAAATATGTATATACATATACATATACAAATGTATATATGAAAGAGATAATATTATTATAATTATATCTTAATATTACTTTTGCTGACGTAATTCTTTATTTTTTGCAGATGTTCTCGAAAAGGCTATATGGAATCCTGTGGTGGATTATGCCAATTTTTGTGTCACTCTCTACATTTGGAGGTGTGAATGGTATTCTCTTTACTTCATCAAGGTAAATACTGGTTTAACATTCTCAAATGTTTTAATTTCCTCAATTGTTAAATGCATTGGCACAAGCACTGATAAATTACTAATTTCACTACTTAACCAATTGATCTCCAGTGAAAGAACAGTCTAATTCCTAGAGATAACTCAATTCCTTTATTTTGTGAACAATATATGTTTACATTATTAAATCAGGTCTGCTTGATTTGTGTCAGCAGCGATCATCATTATCATATTCAGCTTAATGTTTGTTTTATATGCTGACATATGTTGGATGGCTTTTTGAAATTGGCTACCAAATTAACTTTTCTATGGCCAGGTTTAATTTATCTTTCTTTCAAAATCATTCTTATCACTTCCTCCCATGTTTTCCTTGACCTGCTTCTTCTTACTCACACTGCTATATCTACTATTCTACATGTGCTAACCCAAGAATTTTCACCCATTCTTGTGATCTGATCAAACCAAAGTCTCCTGTTCTACACACATCTCTATATACCAACCAGATTTAATATTCCTCTGAACTCGTCAGATCTAAGCATGACTTTAAAAGTCGCATTACACATTCATTGTATCATTTTCATATCATTTCTCTCCATACAACATCTTGCAATATTTTTGATATAATAGGAGGGTATGATTAAAAAAAATTGGAAGGTTCTACTTTTAGACACTAGCGATACAAACTAACCAATCAGAAACTGGAATAACTCCATAAAAATATTAGATCTTTTAGAATTCCCACACATAATTTTTTGTGTCCACACAGGAAAGATCTTTGCTCTCCGTGTGCAAACTTTTAAAGTTTAAGACTTATACATATTAGCTACTCACCAAAAACTCTTTTTCATCTCCAGGACTTGTACAAATTACTCTTTTGAAATAAAACATGGCTTTCAATTCAAAGCAACACATATCATTAAATATCTTTTAATAAAAATATCTTTTGTATTTATTCATTTAGATATATGAGATAGAGACAAAGACTTTTTGAAGAAGAATCCATTAAGATAAACTATATACAATTAACATACATAATAGAATTTTTTTGTTGTTTTTTTTTCTTTATCTAATTTTCATTTCCTGAATAAAACAAATATTTTATTCTAGATTATTCTTTGTTGGAGGCCGAGAAGGTCACATGCCCCAAGTGATGAGTTTTGTTTCCGTTAATAACTACACCCCTATGCCTGCTGTTTTATTCATGGTAAGTAAACGCCATTATCAAATTTCATTTTAACAACACACAGAGTTAACCTAGAAGATTTAGTGTTGTGTTGCCCCCTTTTTTTTCAAGCTGTTTATTTCATGCGAAATCATAGCCTTATTCAGTTTTGTAGATCAGATTTTCTTATTTTCTTGGTTTGCCTATTGTTACTGGAACAAATTGTTTTAAAAAAAAAATTATTTATTATTATTTATTTTTTTATGGAAAATGCTCTGGACAAAGTATACTGGAATTATATATATATATATATATATATATATATATATATAAACTACTACTTCAGGATCAAAAAACTTGCCAACGTTAAGTGTTAGATGGATAGATTCTAACCCAGAAATCTAATTCTTCCCACTTTGTAAGAAACATTACTCATTTAATGTGAGAGTTAAAGAAAAAAATAAGCAAAGCAAGTTATAAGACTGTCAGAAGTAAACCCAAGGATCATTTTCTACTCTCCTTATAAGAGTCAATCATTTTACTAATCAGTGACCACTCGAGGAAAAGGATTAATGAGATGGATAGATTGTCAATTGAATGATGAAAAATATTATGAGAGGATTGAAGATAGTGAATGAGATGGACAAAATTTGTAATTTATTAGGATGGTTTATGACAAGTATTTATTGACATTGGATTTGAAGATTGTGTTGATCATGTTGTAACCTGCAAGGAAGCAGTCACATGGTAATGTAGTCTGTAAAAATTCCATGGTAATGTATTCCACAGATGGGAAATTCTTAGAAAGAAACTGTGTTCATAACAATTCTATTTGATGTTAGGTATGCAGAGGAAAAAGGAAAGTTCCTTGCAGTTGTGGTAGAAGACGAGTTCTTATTGTGAATATCTTACTAGAATGATACAGAGATTAGGTTTCACTTGAGCACCTTCTATGCAATATATATATATGTATATATACATATATACATATATATATATATATATATATATATATATATATATATATATATAACACTGCGTATCAAATTATTAAAAGTTTACATTTTTTAAGATATTTATGGAACGAGTGAATAAAAATCCATGAAACTTTGAGAAAGTTTTTACGATACTATTCAGCTACTCCAGTTCAAAAATAAAAGTATTTAAAGCAATATTAGTGAAACTATAGCAGAAGATAGGAATATCTGTTGATTTCAATGTGTCAAGTTATTAACAAGGTTGAGAAAAAAACACAATATACTCATAACTTATTCAATATTCAAGCATTACATAAACTAGAAAAAATCTTTAGAACATCCCACAACTCATTTTTGCTCTTAGGCATCCACTTGCATAGAGGCATCACTTCATGATACTCCAAAGGTTCTCAATTCGGTTAAAATTTGGTGAATTTGCAGGCCACTCCATCTCCTGTCGCATAGAGAACCCCAGTTGTTGCAAATACTCCTTGCTTTTGTTTGCTGCATGCGAAGGAGCATTATCCTGCATAAAAATAATGGTTCTTCTGAACGTCAACCTTTGCTTCTTCAGCTATGGTTCAAAATGCTCCTTCAGAAAAGCTATGTAAGCATTTGACGTCATTTTTATGCCTTCTGAGACTCTCCATGGGCCAACTAAAGTACCACCGATAATCCCAGCCCAAATCATTATCCCACCAACTCCTTGTTGACGCCTTAAATACTGATGATGATGTCGTCCAGCTAGGACCCATCCCTTGCTCCAGCAATCTGGACCATCAAAAGTGACATGCACTTTATCCATGGACAAAACTTAGGAAAAATTAGTTTTCATGTTGTCCTCTGCCTATTTCTATCAGTTTTGTATATGATGTTGCTTTAATGGAGGCTTTGTCACGACTTAACAGACTTTACCACTTATTTTAGAAGGCGACATCGAGTACTTTTTGAGATATTCTTCAATCCGGCTTGGTCAAAGATTTCTCAACTTGTTTGGACAAGTTTCTTAACAACTTCATGTTTAATTTGGAGTAGAGAATGGATGAAACAACTCTAGATTGACCTTTATCAGCTCTCTTACATACCTTTGTAGGGTACTTGACAGAGTTCTTCACAGTTTGATGGTACCTTTCTATCATTTTCGATATTTTGAGGGTAGTTTTAACTTTTGCTAGCTGTTCTGTAATAGGACTCTTTTTAGAACTATTCAATCCACCTTTACAACCCATTTTATTGACGAAATAAACTGTCTTGTTAATAATTAGACACACCTCAAATACCGTGTATTCAGCAATTATGATAGCAAGTTGTTTACATTGCACAGAACAGTACGAAAGTTTCACAGTACGCACAGCTAAGCATTGCCAACATTTCCAAAGCTTTTCATACAAAACTACCGGTAAGTTTCTGAAACTGGTAAAAAAATGTTATATCATTAATAATTTGACACACAATGTATATATCGAGAGAGAGAGAGAGAGAGAGAGAGAGAGAGAGAGAGAGTGAGAGAGAGAGAGAGAGAGAGAGAATGCGATGACTTGGATCTTCAAAGATTTTATCCTCCAGCCTGGATTATGCTTTAAAAAAAAACCTTGCTATTCATTCTGTTATTTACCATTCATTGCTTTTGATTTTACAACTAGTATCCTCATTCACTCAACTATGGAATATCCTTTTTACATTTTAAATTTAATTTTCAATTTATGTGATAATAAGCAAAATTTATAATTACCTCTATCTATTTTGCTATTCACATTTTCTCCGATGAGATTAGCCATTCATTGAAAATCCATACATTAAGGAAAAGACTTTTAAAATTATCTGTACTCTTTTGTCAAACAATAAATTTTGTTGTAATTCTACAGTATTTAATTCAGAATTTCCATTTTAATATATATATATATGTATGTTCCAATATTTACTATTGGAGGAATGGCTAACATTATCAGGGTCAGAATTCAATATTCCTCATTAATTATGATAATCAGTTGGCAGGGCTCCACTTCACTTGTCCTAGGGGTCGGATCTCATGGTGCTAGCCACACTGATGAGGCACTTATCTATATTGGTGGTTTGGTGGCCTTCAGAGCCTCACCCAAGCGGTGCCATCACAATTTTAGAGGTGTTAAAAGTAACAAACCACTTTGTCTCCCCATCCATTTCACCAGATCAGAAGAGAGAATTGACAAGATCTTCATCACCAATGCTCTTCAAAATGCTGTCATAGCAGTTATTTTATTTAACTCTTCTCCAGGAGATCAGACACACAGTCAGGTGTGGTTTTGGTGAAAGTGTTTCTTTGGAACAAAATGGATTCGAATTTGGAACTACCAGCTTTCTAGACCATGTCATTAACCACTCAGTTGACATAGCAGTTATATTAACTAATTATTTCATTTGCAAGATAAAAAAAAATGTTAAAATTGGTAAATATTCTGAATTGCAGTCTATTCCTCAGGTATTGGGGAGCCTTTGTTTTTAATAGTAATAAATGGCGTATCTAATGATATACATTTCAATCAACTGATTTCCATGCATCCCTGTACTATGTTACTCACTATCCAGGTTTATCGAAAAGTTGAATTTTGAAGGTGGTTATAATGCAATTTGGTAGAAAACACGAAACAAAGTAAACAGATCAAGTGACAATATTGAAGAATTCAATAATTTTCAATTCAATATTAATTTCCCAATGAAACAAAAATGGTATAGATGGTGTCATATTCTGTACATTTTCGAGTTAAACCTCCTTTTCAAAAAGAAGTTATCATTCAATGGGAATGTTTTTTCACCTAGAATTTGAGAATAGATTACATTAGTAAATAAATATTTAATTTAAAATTATTGAATTCTTCATTAATGTCATTTGTCTTGTACTCAATGGTATTTTTTACCAAATTGCATTAATTTAAGTGTTTCAAAAAAATAAAGCATAAAAAAGCAACAAAATATCAATGGTGTCTACCGTCTAACACATTGCTTTTTATATAATTATGTTGATATTTTTTAACGCACTTTACATTTGGAAAAAGTGAATGTTTTGTTGATTGCTCATAATTAATATTGTTATTTTTTTAATAAGTTTTTCTTAGGTTAATACACATTGTTACCTTAAGCACTATCATTCAAGGGGTAGTGTCAACTAGATGATACAGTTGATTTTGTTCTCACCTCAAGTTCCACTTTTGGGAAGCTGGATAAGTAAATAGGAATGGCATCAAACATTATCTTTTGTGTCTTTGTTTCCTAAATCTTCCTTATTTGTGAGGTAATTCCAATGGGAATGCATGGATATTTAAAAAAAAAAATGCTCAAATCAATGAGGAGAGGGGTGGCTAGTAGTGCACTATCTGTTCAGACCATCCTCTCAGACATTATCTCTTTCTTTGGTGAGGAGAATATAGCATACGTTCGTTCATCATATCAAGAGTATACTTTCTCTAGTTGCATGCATTTTGCTAATATTATGCTTTATCGTTATTTTCATGGCAAGTGTTCATCTGAGCTCCAATCTATGGTCCCCTCTTGCCAAACTTTCACAAAAAACTCATCTAGCCAAAACCACTATCAATAATTTCCCCCACACTTTATCTGTGCCTAAACCTAAACGTAGATTCCATGAACAAAGCTTCTTAGAACTGCACGCCTGTGGAACTTTGTTCTGTTTGCCTGCTTTCCAGATGACTGCAGTTTGTCTTCAAGTCCAACGTAAACAAATTCTTGATGAACTGTCCCCCTAAGTAATTCAATTTAAAAAATTTCCACTACTTATGATTACTATGCTATAATCCCATTGACTACTGTACACCCATTAACCCTTATCCTCGAGTGGCCTCCAGGCCTTGATAAGTAGTGACTCCTATGTAAAAAAAAAAAAAAAATTATTAAGGAGTCCCAAGCAAAAGTCAAACTGCAAACTATTTTTGTTTTTTACACCTTGAAAGCAATTTGTTTAAAATGTTCAAATTTTTTTTTTTTTTTTTTTTTTTTGCAGGGAATTTTGTCTTTGTTCTACCTGATATCATCTGATATGTACGCACTCATCAACTACGTGTCATTTGTCAATTGGTTGGCCATTGGCGTCTCCGTTCTCTCACTCCTCTATTTTAGATATACAAGGCCTAATATGAAGCGGCCAATTAAGGTAAACACATTTTTTTGTTGGTTTTTGTTTTATTGTTATGAAAATGCAGTTATGCTAGATTTATTCATTAATTAAATTTCTTTTTAATTAAAAATTAGTACAATTAATGCATTGAGGATTAGGGTCGATAATCGTACTGGTCTTTTGCTATTCCAGATTAGACACAATCACCACAATACCGCATGTACTCTATCACCTAACCTACTGAAAATATACAATGTTTGCAATGATTTTATTTAGGAAAAAAAGGTACATACGAGTTGGTGAAAAAAAAAGATGAGGAATGGAGTAACTAAATGCATTCAACAAAAAGGAAAGAAAACAAAGAAATTAAAGAACAGGTTATTATGATCCTCTCAACCTTTTCTAAAAATAGATCTCCTACGATTTCCTGATATGTTTACAGCTGAAAAGAAGCAAATTCATTTCTAAATGAAGGTGCTGTTTAAGTGATGGAGTTTGGATAATGTCTAATATTACAAATAAAATGGGTCATATAATTTGAATGATAAGGTATGACCTGAGGGTCAAATTAAGCCATGATAATATTTTCCATTAGTGTACAAATTCATAATAATACAAATAAATGATAAATGGTTGCTTATACAATAGCATTTATAAAACTACTTACAAAGGATTGATACATTGATTGATTAATATGATGATGATGATGTTGATGATAAATGATAATTGATAACTGGATTTAGAATAAGCATGTTGAGCTGAGCAGTGTGATCATAGCATCCGTCTTGAGCAATCTGTCTCAATTTAATACGAGAAATGTTGGATATTTTTTAATACTCACAAAGAGTTATTTCCCTTTGAATGCTTGTCGTTTTTTTACTTAACCGAATCATATGAAGACTAGCTTGTTTTCTTTAAGTTTTGTTTTAATATATACTGATTCACTTCTTGTCAAGGTTCAAAGAAATTGTTAATTGAATGATGAACAATACTATGAGAGGACTGAAAATGATAGCTGCAAAATGCAGGAGTAAATTACTTAAAGAATGGCTCAACAAGTATTTGTTAATATTTGCCTTAAAAGATAATCATGTTGTAGTCTGCAGTTCTATGATATTGTGTTCAACAGATGGGAAGTTCTTGGAAAGAAACTTTCTTCTGTGTTGTTTTAAGTACATAGTGGAAGAAAGGAAAGTTCTTCACAGTGCTGATAGATAAATGAGTTCTTGCCATGAGTCTTTAACAGGAAAAACCGGAGATTGTAGCATCTACCATGAAAATAATTATATATTAAGAACAAAATGACAATATAAAAGATTTGAAGTGGGATTTCAGTTGCCGCCAAAATGTTAGCCAAATTTCATTTAAAATATGCTGACTCTTAAAATGTATTTCAAATTGTAGGGTTAAATTTAGTTTTTGAGACTTGTCTTACTAATAAATTATTTTTATAGTGTGACATGTTGAGAATAATAATTTAAAAAAAATGAAATGAATATTAAGTTTGAAACAGTCAGGAGAGAAAGGCAAAACGAAAGATCAGATTTTGAAAATAAACAAATGTGTGTTGGCTAGGAGAGGAGGAGGGCAAGACACACATAATGTATCATGCTGTCTACCTTTTCTCTTTACTTTTCTTAGTTTTACCAAGCAAAAAAAAAAAAGAGAAGAGGAAGAGGATTGGCAAAAAGATGTGGCCTCGATCATATCAGCTGCTGTATTTCCTTCCTTTTTTTTCGCTTGTGTTCATAAGGACATAACAGTAGTAAGAGGAGAAGAGGAGAGTATGTGATGTTATAAAAACGAAAAGAAAGTTAAAAAAAAAAAAAAAAAGAAAGAAATTGGAAGAATAAGCAGATGATAATTTTGCTTAGCAATTTTTACTGATTTTGGACAGTTGAATTTCGAGTTTTGGAGCAAAAAGATTGGAAGGTCAAATTCTGAAGTTTGATTTGCGATGATGTGACAGAAGAGATTGAAAGAAAAGAAAATTGATTTAATAATAAAAATGACAATTGAAGAAAAAAAAAGAGATGTCCCGAAGAGAGAACTTATATGCGTGAACTTTAAAACTTTTTTTTTTGGGGGGGGGGCGATATTTGATCACCCTGGGAAGAAATTATTTGTATTGAATTACATGTTTGTTGCATTATAATATTAACTGTTTTTATTTAATTAATTACTGCTTTGTGTCTATATTTGTTTTGCCAATTGTCTTTATTTTGTATGTTTCACTGTCAAATGTCATAAAATTCTAGAAACTTCATTTCAAGCCAAATTCTGGTAAAAAATATAAATGTTAATTTTGTATAGTGTTGGTATTAATTATTATTCACTATATTACTCTGTAATTACATGTCACATAATTGAAATACTCATCCCAGGTTGTAACATTATTTAGAATACTCATTGGAGGTATTGATATGGATTGTCACTCATCCAGCCATTACAGTCGTAAATAAAGTTTTATAAAGAAATATTATTTATAATTTTCATAGCCTAAAGAAAGTCTGAATAATTATTCTTCTCTTTGCATTTTTATAAATTTTTTGATCCCCCAATTTATGAGAGAAAGACCTATGTTTTCAATGGCATCAGTACGTCCGTGTTTTCTGTGTGTCCGTTAGTCCAAACGATTGCTAGATAATAGTCCATTAATTTTTCCTGAAATTTTGCCACAAATTGTATTTCATTAAATAGATGGGCACAGTAAAAAATATTTTTTGCGAAAATTCCCGTTGCATTCCCAGGGTCTCAAAAGAGGTCAAAAATACCCCAAAAATGGCCAAAAATGACACTTTTTGCCCCAGAGCGTTTGATCTATCCATTAGATTTTCCTGAAACTTGGTCAAAATGTGGAGGCCATTGTTTTTAATATAAATTCAGTATGGGTGACCCTGGCAAAATTCTGGTTTGCATCCCTTTGGGACTTTTAGGGCAAAAAAAACATGCCTTTTTGGATCTCTTTTTTCATATTCCTCTAAAACTTGATATGTATGTCTATATAGTGGTTTTCTATGGTGATGAATTCAAATATACATGTCTTAAGGTGTGAAGCTGCACCGTTTGTCCATTTTCACTGGGATTCAGTATTTCACAAATGCCCCAAAATTGCAAAAAATGACACATTTTTACCCCATAACTTTTGCCCCATCCATTAGATTTTTCTGAAACTTAGTGAAAATGTGAAGGCAACGTTGGCCCTTCACATTTCTCACATTCATCATGTATATGTTACGTTATCGGATGAGTTGGTTTGTCACTATGTTTGTTTCACATTGCTTGACTAATCATCAGCAAAATTTGTTAAAATATCAGTGAGCGTCTAACGTAGAACTGATTTAATATTTGAACATGTGGTCAAAGGTCAAATTCAAAGAAAAGATGAAAGTTATACTTTTGGTGATAACTTCAGTTCTCTTTATCATAGAGTCTAACTATGCGGCTCATATTATAGTCAACAAAGTAATCCCGCATCTTATATGAACTGAACCATGACCATGAAAAAGTTTGATCATGGTTGAAATTTTGAGGCAATTTCAACTTCCGATTCTTGCAAATTTCATTATGGATATGGTGTTCTTGTAACGTTATAGATGGCGTTCTCATTTCGTTCTTCCTCTCATCTGTCGACCCCATTGAAGTCCAAACAAATAAAAGAAATACTTTTAACTCACTTTTTGGAGAGACACTTGTATTTCCTGTCTGTGCTTTCCATTTTACATAACAAATTTTGACAGAGCTGTCACCGGAAATTTATTGTTGTCTGCACTCTTTCCACCTGCTGTTCATGCCATCACGTCTCTCCCTGTCTTACTGTCCCTGCTGCTGCCCCCGCATGACGTCACCAGTTTTGCTACCTCCTACTGTTCCTCTCTCTCTATTTCACTGCAGCGACTGTTGTCTACGCAACGTCACAGCACATTATGGTACATTCTTTTATAACCCTAACCACCATCCAAAATTTCAGTCTGATCAGCATAACTTTCGGAATACTTCATACAATATGGAAAAATAAGTCTAAAATAAGACTTTGGCATATCCTTACATTGTCAGGTGGAAGTATGCAGTTTCACAACAAACTTATGTTCTTGTTATTCATAATTTTATTTGAATTTTTAAGATAAGGAATTTTTATGCTCATTATTTCCAATCCAATCTGAATGTTCTTCTGATCTTGTTTTGCATACAAATGCTTTGTAAGTTTTCAGTTCAACATTCACAGAAACTAATTAATCAATAATATATTTATCCTTTGTTGTTCATGACGTATTCCCAATGTTCAACAAGAGTTTCAATACCTCATTAGTGGAAATTAAAAAATACCAAAAAAAAAAGCAAAAAGAATAGTATTAATAATGATCATTTTTCTTAATATAATGATTTGAATATTAACTTAAAAAAATAGATTACAAAATAAATAGAATTTACAAAAGAAAATCAAATGAAAGATCCAAATTTAAAAACACAATAGATTTCAACATAAAAGATGGTGGGAAGTTACTTTCCAACCCAATAATTCGATTGTCTACAAGAAATGAACATAAAGAATGAACATATAAGAAATAAAATGGCATAACAAATATGTACAATGATTTGACTGAAAACAAACAATCCTAACTTATTTTTATATTTGCTTTTCTGGTACTTGTACAGTTTAATAAAGACATTAAAAAATGAAGATATCGAAAAAAAAAAAAAAAAAAGGTTCTATTGTACATATACGTTTTGGACTGAAGATCTCTGAGAAAAAAATTTCATTTAATTTGATCGAGTAGGTTTTTTTTTTTACAGCGGAAAAACACGTTCTTATAAGAGCGTGTTGAAGTCAGCTATTATGGAATTTCTTAAACATGCCATGGGGAGATAACGCCAGTTAAAGCACCGATACTCCCTCCCCATCTTTAATACTAGCTTTTCTTCCTAAAAATCAAACCTTTTGCTCGGTATCATAACAAATTGTTTTTTCACTGTAAAAAAAAACTACTTGATGAACTTAAGTGAATTTTTTTTTTTCAGAGAACTTTGTTCCATAATGGATACGTGCAATATAACCTTTTTTTTTTTTTTTTTTCGATATTTTCATTTTTTAATGTCTTGATTAAACTGTACAGGTACCACTGTCTTACTTGTAATGAAAAAATTCAGATTATTAAAAGAAAAATAACATTGTTTACACATTTAGTTTGATATGAAACAAATAAATCTGTACTTGTTCAGAATCCCTCCATGAAAAAACGTACCTGTGATAAAAGGGAAATATTGTCCACCAGAAATTAAATAAATTCATTCAGTAGTTTTATTTTTTAATATGAAAATCAAATTTTATCGCTAAACAATAAGCAATGATCTTGTGACACAATCTTGAAAATAGTCTGAAGGAACAAGGGAAATACCTGCAAATCAAGATTTAAAAAAAAAAATTCTTAACGTAGAGAAGGGAGAAAATTTCAAATGTGATGAAAAGTTATTATTTTTCTAAAAAATAAAACTCCTTGGTCAATTTACATGATTTTTAATGTACAATATTTGTTTTTCTTTGTTAGGGTTACATACATCATACAGATTTTTTCTTCATTTTTGTTTCTTCATGGGAGGAAGGAAGTTCAAAACAAGCACCAAAAATTCCCTTAAACAATCTTTTAAATTTTTAAATAAAAAGTAAAATCATTTCTACATTTTATTGATTCTATGATTTTGAAATATTTTTTATGTTTCATCTAATTTTAATAGCATTTTATATTCATGGTTCAATTTATTCTTTTTAGGTTAATTTGATTTGGCCAATCCTTTATACAATTGGATCAATTTTCCTTGTTGTTTTACCTCTATATGCAAAACCTGTCGAAACTGGTAAGTCTGAAATTAATTAAACCACATTTTTTTTTTAATTTTGTTCACGCCATACAAGATAATTTGCCACTGAGGTGTAAGGGGTTACTTTGGTAAGGGTAGGATTTATAGAGGGAAATCGTTGTGGAGAGTTGGGCAGCAAGATATTTGTTAACATTACATTTAAATTTCTGCATGTTAGTACGCTACACAGAAGGGATGAGATTTTACTTCTAGTTAAGAGTATTTTCTTTGAGGAGGTACAAGGGCAGCAAATTCATCAGAATGTTCAACAAGAATGGGAATATTTGTAAGAAATGCACAGAGATGCAACAATGCAATGCAGGACTTGTGAGGTTAGAGACCTTTTTTGCACTTTGTCTAAGATGGAGAGGCTAGTGGTTGATGCACCAACCAAGATGTGACAACAATACTCCATGCACAGGCAAATTCCTAGTCCACACAGTTTCCAGGAGATTTGAAATACCTGCCACTTGACAGAAATATTCCTCGAAATATATTATGATACACTGTCACATATAGTACATCATTGTGTAGAAGTTTGACTTTGCAAGTAAGATTTATTATTGATAAAAAAAATTATATATATATATATATATATATATATATATATATATTTGTTTTTTTTGAGAGACAGAGATAATATCACTTGATTTTGTCTTTCTTTCTCAACTTTATTGTATGAATTGTGTTTTATGTTTTGTGTTTTACTTTGTTACATTATCAAGTCAATAAGGGTTACTGAAAGACAAATACGGGAGAAACTATGGCATTCTGGAGCTAAATGCTTCCTGTCAAAAGACAAGAAAAAGCTGGCATTATACAAATGTAAAGGTAAAAAGATAAAAGACTTTGAAAGCATTCAGATTAGAAATGAAAAAAATTTTTAGGGCGAGGGGTAATTATGATAGGGATAAAAGAGAGAAGAGACAGAAAAAACAGTAAAGGCTAAAATATATAAAAACATATTAGGTACCTCCAACCCCGTCCCTTTATATATAACACGATGTAACTAATTTAATTTAATATAACTTTTATACCATTTAAAAAAAGAAGCTTAAAATAGTAATATTTAAAAAAATTTTTTTACTGCATATGAAAATAATGAGAATGCGAGATCCAAATCATGAATACATTATTGACGTCTTAAACAATGTTCCTATGTTGTGGTCATTTTGAAGCCATAAACGCACCTATGTTTAAAAAATCTAGAAAAATCAACTAATGGTCAGATTTTCATAAAATATTTGATAAATATTCAATTTTAAATTAACTTATATTTTAAAAGCAGTTGTCATTAAATATGTGAGGGGAATTTTTTTTTAGGCGTTCTAACCCCCCCCCCCATATTTTATATTACAAAAACTAATCAAAATAAATTTAAGTTCATAAAAATTGCAACATTTCTTTTTAAATCTGAAGAGTTTAAATAATTAAAAAATAGTTATTTTGTATGTATGTATGTATGTATATATATATATATATATATATATATATATATATATATATAAAAGTGGTTCAATATATATATAGAGACTATATGTTGTTTTTTCAGAATTTAAAATTGAACCACAAAACTTATATATATATATATATATATATATACATACAAAATAACTATTTTTTAATTATTTTTTAGCATGACATATATTCGATTTAAGAATTTATTGCTTGACAAAGGAATATATAGAAGGGGGTTATTTTAATTTCCTTAATCCATGGATTTTCAACAATGGCTCATAGCATCAGAGGAAATGAAATGCAGTTAGCAAAATGTTCAGCTGCGAATGGATGCTATTTTGCTTTTCAGCACAATTATTGAAAATAGATTTTTTGAGTGGTTGTGGATAATTATATGGAGAAAATTATACGAAAAGAGAAGTTGATACAACCTGGGTAGTCCATTATCGGAAGGAGTCCAATGTCATTCGGGGTTATAAATCCGGGTGGGCAGAAAATAGGCCCATGGGAGAAAGTGATATTCCCATATAGCGAAAGCGTACTGCTCCTTATTGATATTTCGAAAAGTATATCGGGCAGCCTTATTCGTTGTTGCTTTGATTGTGTGTTATTTGCTGTGGTCCAAATGCTTTCTCGGTGTTGACAAAGTATATCCGAAATTGGGGGTATATAGCATTCCATTGTAATTATCACCATGAGTAATAGAATTTAAGCATTGAATTAAGTGTCCAATGGACCTCGGAATTAATAGTGTAGTTATCAAAATACCAAATATGGCAAAATAATCCTGGTGATGATATTTGGAAGAGTACGCTGGAACGGCTTGCTTGAGGTATGAGTCTATCTCCTTGAAAGTATTACTTCAAGTAATATCTATCAGGATTTTTCATCTGAATTCTATCGGTGTCTTATCTCGCTTATATATATATATATATATATATATATATATATATATATATATATATATATATATATATATATATATATATATATATATAGACTTATATGTAATATACTGAGTGCGTGTAATTCAGTAAATTTTCATATACCAATAGGTTTTAAGCCAAAAATGGTTGACTTAAGGGTTGAGCTACAAAATTATCACATTTCATAATTGAGCATTAATACACTTTTTGTTGCCATCAACACATTGTCTTGAAGTCTGGATTTTGCACACACAATATATAATATATATATATATATATATATATATATATATATATATATATATATATATATATGTATATACCCATTATTATTTCACTTATGTTGAAGTTGTAAATAAAAAATGGAACAATCAACATTTTTTTTCTTAATAATATATATCATAATTAGTTAAATTATGACAAAAAACAAAAACAAAACAGAATTCTAAAATATAATTAATTTTTTAAAGATTTAAATAGAATAAAATTCTAATATTGGAATAATTTTTTGGGGAAAAAATGGGGATAATTTTTGTATTTTGTTAATTAAACAAGAGAGAAACACATTTATCAACTTTAAATCGGTATTATGTTTAGCATTTGAAAACATTTAGTTAAGAAATTAAAGTTTGGTGATATTTTTTGTTCATCTTTGTTTGTCATTATATATTTTTACACCATTATTCTTCAGGTTTTGGTTGTTTAATTATTGCAAGTGGAATCCCAGTTTATTTAGTCTGTGTTACTTGGAAAAAGAAACCAGCTTCCCTACAGAGATTATTTGGTAAGATTTTATTTTCTAAGCATTTGGTTCAGATTTATAGCAAAGCCAGACATTTGAGAGACAGAAGAAGAGCTTTGAATCAGTGTGGAACTCGATAAATGAAGTACACTTTTTTTGAGAAAATTATTTGGTGCTTCGTTATTGTTAGTCACAATTGAAATTCACATTTCAAGTAATGACACTTTGATGTACTTACATGGCATGCTAAAAAAAATATTGTCAACATAAATTAGGAAAAATAATCAAGTAGAAAATGAATACATTTCTAAATTTTTGAGATGAGGATTAGTTATGTGTATTATTTGGATTCTTCGGACTACTGTTTTCATCTTGAGTGTCAGTTTCACAACGTTTCTGTTGATGTAACCTTCGACCTTCTTCAGGTGTAACTTGTGGTACTCGGAAATGTTTCTGTCACACGGTGCAGTGGTTAGAGCACTTGGAAAAAATAAATTGAAAAAGTTATATTCTCTTAAAGGTTGAAAGCTCAATTTTCAGTGTGGGTGACCCAAAAAAAACAATTGCAAATTACTTAGGAATGAAAGCATGCTACACCTTTGAAGTAAATAATGGTTTCATTCAAGATTCTGTCCTGATTCCCAAATTTGAAAGAAACATTCCCGAGTTAAAAAAGATATACCTGAAGAAGGTCGGAGGTTACATTAACCCAAACATTGTAAAAATGACACTCAATATGAGAACAGTGGTCTGATAATAATATGAATAGTCGATTAATATTAAAAAAGTAATTAATTAAAATAGTCAAGTAAAAGTCAATTTTGTCGTAAATTGTACTTTTATCATATTACGTTGTTCATTTTTATTTGTTTCAATAAAAAACTGATTTATCTCCCTTGCTTTACAACAATTTTTGATATTTCCTCTTTTATCAAAGGTGAATCAAGAAAATACAATAAGACCGATTTTTATTTTTAGCATAAAGTTCTATGTCACCTTCTACTCGACTATTTTTTTCGAATTTTTAGTGAGGATACTTATTTCAGCATGGCACGTGAAATCATCATTTGAAATGTGAACTTCAAATGATGATTTTATAGTAAAGAAGCACCAATTATTTTCACATTTTTTTGATAAATTATTTCAGATTTATCAAATGATAAATAAAATTGTGTATTTTTTATGTCCTTGAAACTTTTTTATCCAGTTTAATTTTTCATTAAAATACGATCTAGTTACAATCAAATTTCAACAAAACTGACTGATAACTTTTTTTTTTATCTTCTCCTTTCAATTAAACAAAAAAGTAAATTCTGTTGCTTTTGGAGCAGTTATTTGTATATTTGTTTGTCTTTTTTCATCAAAAAAGATGAAAAACTCATACCATCACATTTGATTAATCATCTGTTTTACATGCTGACATGTGTTTGACCAATGCAATCTGTATTTAATTCAGATGCAAATAAACCAGCATTCACACTAGGTTGGTTAAATCGACTTGTCTCAGGAATATTAAATTCACAAGCAATACCCAGTCACATGTATATCCCAATACAGAAAATGGCAATGCTAGGTTTTTGAAGTTCTTTGTCGTCGTCCTCCTACATACAGCGCCTGGTATTCCCAAATAATCACCCATCTGGTACTGACTATGCTCAACATTGCTTAACTTCCGTGATCTAATGAGAACCAGTATGTCAACATGATTACACCGTATGTACCATATGAATAATTGAAGAATACATCTTGAGTTGATGTGCTGGTGTCATTCACTACTTTCAAGACTTCTAACATCATACCAGTATAACCAGTTACCAGGCTGTTCAAGTTTTATCAGAAATAATAAAGATACCCCCCTCTTTTCCAAAATAAATAACTATTCAACAAAATGATGCTTTTTTTTTCATGTTTATGTCTAAGATTGTCAGTGTGATCCCTGTCCTCCCACATCCTCTCCTCTGTTGTACCCTAGGAGTGTTTACATACCCATGCTACTCTCAATTCCTTCTTCCTACATATTTTGTCTGGTTCTGGTTGATCTTTAAGTCAAGCATATTTGTGCATGTAATCTCCTGAGGGTAGAATGCCTTGGTGCAATCTTTCACAAATTGTGACAGAAAAACGAAAATCCCCGATAGAATTGGAAACGTATGTCCAGACCATGGAAGTAAGGCAAAAAAAGGTTAAAATGATGTTGTAGGGCTTGAATTTTTTTCAATGCTATTTTGTGTTTGTTTCTCAGGTTGCATACATACTAAATTTAAATGCGTGCATTTTTATGAATACATGCGTCACATTCCACGGAATACAACATATGAATCACAACATATGAATCACAACATATGAATCACCTAATGAATCACAACATATGAATCACCTAATGAATCACAACATATGAATCACCTAATGAATCACACCATATGAATCACAACATATGAATCACCTAATGAATCACAACATATGAATCACCTAATGAATCACAACATATGAATCACCTAATGAATCACAACATATGAATCACCTAATGAATCACAACATATGAATCACCTAATGAATCACAACATGAATCACCTAATGAATCACAACATATGAATCACAACATATGAATCACCTAATGAATCACAACATATGAATCACCTAATGAATCACAACATATGAATCACAACATATGAATCACCTAATGAATCACAACATATGAATCACAACATATGAATCACCTAATGAATCACAACATATGAATCACAACATATGAATCACCTAATGAATCACAACATATGAATCACCTAATGCAAAAAAAAAAAAATTGTTTCATTTAGATAAGACATGTTGAATGAAAAAGTCACAAATTATATAAAATGTAATATTCATTTTTTGAGAAAAATAGATACAAAATCAATGTGAAAAGATATATATTGCTATGGATTTTTTTTTTTTCTGATGACGAATTTTTGGATTTTCTGATGAGTGCATGGAAGAAAAATCTGGGATTGATATCAGTTTTGCTTCTACGAACATAACAGATCTGTAATCATACCAAAGATTTTTATTTTGAAAACAATGATTGGTACAACTAATAAAATTTTTGTCCTTGAAATATAGCAAAATGTTTATTTTATATATGCTCTATTGTTATATGTTAACAATCATTAAGCTTTCGCTTTGGAAAGGTTGGTATATGTAAAGAATAGAAAGTAAATGCAAAACATTTTCACACACACACATATTATATATTACAAAGCAATGTATGAAATGAAGGTATTACTTTATCTGTTACAGTTCTGAATTTTTTGATGAGGTATGAATGTTTTTATTATTTAGATTAATTTGACACTTGTTCTCATCTTAAGTGTTATCTGAACAACGTTTTGGTTAATGTAACCTCCGACTTTCTTCAGATGTGAAAGTCACCATGTTTTTTTGTTTTAAAGAAAAAGAACAATTCTCCATTCGGAAAATAATTATTATAATTGCACATTTGGGATAATTTTAATCAAAATATTGTAAGTGAATTCGTGTTTGAACTTTTATTTTTATTGGAGAAAGTCGAATATTTCATTTTATTTATTTTTTTGTTTACTGCAAAACAAACAATTTTCGGGTTTGTATTACTGTACACATAGATTCGAAAAAGTTGTCAAAAAACGAATGTATAACAAATAAATGTTATCAAAGGCAAGATAAGTTACTTTTCTACCAAACTGGATATATTTTTCGTGTTTTTATTCAATGTAACATGTTTATTCAGCTCGAAAAACATACATTGTTTATCGATGTATCGAAAAATTCAAAATGGCGCCCGACTCTCTCTTTAACACGGTAAGTTCGGGAAAAGGTGTTATAAATAATAAACTAGACAAAATACTATTAAAAACCATTGAATATATGTCAACCTATATCACGGTAACATATATTGAGCGAGTTTCTAACAGTATGTTGTCTAGTTTTATATTTATAGCACCTTTTCCCAAACTTACTGTGTTAAAGAGAGAGTCGGGCGCCATTTTGAATTTTCCCATATATCGGTAAACACAGTATGTTTTTCGAGTTGAATAAACATGTTACATTAAATAAAAACACTGAAAACATATCCAGTTAGGTAGAAAAGTAACTTATCTTGCCTTTGATAACATTTATTTGTTATATATTTGTTTTTTGACAACTTTTTCGAATCTATGTGTACAGTAATACAAACCCCAATTTTTATATAATATTTTTCAGTCCGTTCTTTTAATAATAAATAAAACTTTTCACTGAGTATTTTCAAATATTTTAAAGTAAGCATTTTTCACGGCAGTGTTTTTTTTTGTTTTTTTTTACGATTGGTGAATTATCAATATTTTAGCACGGGGCGTAATTCATTTCTTTGAAATATATTTAAAACTTAAATTTTTTGTTTTTTATAACATTTTAACTGTAAATGATTTGCATAACTAGTTTGTTTTACTGTACACATAGATTCGAAAAAGTTGTCAAAAAACAAATATATAACAAATGTTATCAAAGGCAAGATAAGTTACAAACATGCCAACATTTTTCTTTTTAAAATATATTGATAAACATTGTATGATTTTCGAAGCGATTACACATTTTAAAGTGAGTAAAACCACTAAAAACCTTCCCAGATAGGTAGAAGAGTAACGTATCTTGCCTTTGATAACATTTATTTGTGATATATTTGTTTTTTAACAACTTTTTCGAATCTATGTGTACAGTAATACAAACCTAAAATTTAATTTAACTTGAAAATAATATTTAAAATACACGTGCATACACTGCACAAGCACCCTTATTTATTATAATAATAAAAAAACTGGTGTAGATGACATCGACTGGTGCCACACCACACCAACTAGTTGTGAAGGGTCAGGGGGGATGGAAAGACAAAGGTGAGATAGTACTGACCAAATCTCCACTGGAAGTGTGCAGTTCAAATCTGGTACCTTGGGGAGGCAGTTTGTCACCCAAACCCCAGGAAACCCCAATGGCCGATGCCAACGAGAAATCAGTGACAACGGCTGTTGCGATAACATGCAATCATCTGCACAAGTGGTCAAAAGGTGGAGAACACTGGAAATCTGGGGAGACTTGTTGTCACTTGGTCTCCAGGGAACACCACAGGTTACTGCCAGTGAGCAATCACTGATGATGGCTTGTGAGACAACTAATACGCTACACGTTTTGATGAAAAACATGGGAAAAAAATGGACATAGAAGAACAGAAAACCAAAACTTTAAATATAATTTCTGTATTTAAAGTAATAGTTATTTAAATATTTCAACATATAATCTTGTGGAGAAAATCCAGCTTCCCAATAAGGGGCACTCTGGATAGGAACAAAAATAATCTTAGTCATGAAAGATTTCTGCTCCACCGGCCGAAGACAGAAAAGGTAAAGTGTAGTATCAAAACAGATACTACACTATGATCTTGTTCCGAAGGCCAAAAAATATTTGTTTAATGTTTCTTTAATTGTTTGTTCCCTAAATTCATAATTCAGTTTTATCAGTATTAAATTGTATATTGCTTTAAAATTACTTAATTTTACATAAATAATGTTTATATTTTATATTGAATAAATTCAGTTTAAGTAGGAATCGAACTGTGTTCCTTTTTCTTTTTAAAAATGTTTATTTGCTCTTTTTCAAATGGCCCTCATATAGTACTGACAGTCTGACAAATCTTACCTACATTGCCTGCAGACATTTTTCAGTTAACAGGCCTTCTTCTTACTCTCGGTGGCCGTGGTTTGACAGACCAATAAAAATAATGTTTCAAACTTGGATTCGACAGACCAATGAAAATGATATTTCAAGCTTCAGTGTGGCAGATCAATGAAAATGATATTTTAAACGATAAAAATGACATTGTAATTTTATTGTGATGAATTTCAAAATGTTTATAATTAATGTGATATTTTTTCTTTCTTGCAGATCGGATTACCACAATGTTGCAGAAATTGCTGATGGTTGTTCCAGAAGATAAGAAATTTGGTTAAACTCAATTATCAAGTACCTAATGCTTTGTACATGTCAGATGAGAAGACAAAAAAACAAACAAAAAAAAAAAAATGATCATCGTTTCTATCTTCTGATCTCAGCATTCTTTAAAAAAATTTTTTTTTTTAATATCATTCATTATATACTAATATAATGTATACAATGAATATTCAGTTTGTACACATTTATTTAATCTAAATTATCACCCTTGACTAGACTACATGCGTATACATAATATACATACATATGCCAGAAAAAAAAAAATCTTACATAGGCATTTAAAAGCCTTTACCTTTTCTGTTACAAAAACTTGCATTCCAAAAACATACATCTAACATTCTATACATTTTCATAAATTTGACTAAATCTTTAACTTCTATCACAAATAATTACTTTTTACTTTAAAATAATAAATTTATCATTTACAATGTTTAAAATCTGTTGATAGCTGAAAGATAATTACAGAATTTTATGAATTAAATGTTAAGATTTTTGCAAGAGGAAGGACGATAGATGGGCAGAAAATCAATCTGTAATCATTTTAAATATCTTTTAAGCCAAATGAGTTCTATTTACCTGGCATTGCCCAGGTAGAGACATATCGCTAGTGGAGGGCTTAGATAAAATAATTCAAAATATAATTTTCTTTGGTGATTGTGCATGTGGGGATAGATGAGTAAAAGTATTCAAGATTACCAAATGAAATAAAAATTACTTTTCTACCTACTTATGTCCTTGAAACCGTTTTTTTATCCAGTTTAATTTTTCATTAAAATACGGTCTAGTTACTATCAAATTTCAACAAAACTGACTTCAATTACCAAAAATCGTTTAAATCTGATAACATTTTTTTTCTATCTTCTCTTTTCAATTAAGCAAAAAAGTAAATTCTGTTGCTATTGGATCTGTTTGTATATTTGTTCATCTTTTTTCATCAAAAAAGATGAAAAACTCATCAATCAAGACTTCGGTGATTTCTGGAAACTGGAGTCAGTCATGTTCAAATTTGACCTTGCAGATCGTATTCTAACAAAAAATAAAATTAAATAAAAACAGTTTCAACAAAAAATTGTGCATGTTGGGAGAAAAGCAACTTTTATTGTGTCTGGTAAAAATTATTATTGAATATATTTTTTCACCCTTTTATTCCTAGCATATCGCCAGATATGTTTTTGCTTGTATTTAAAATAATTTTTAAAAATTCATTTTTTTAAATAATAGTAAATTAACAAAAAATAATGTAATCCGTATTTATCAAACGCATACAGAAATAAAATATTTCCAAAAATCCAAGGGAGATAATAAGCGAGATAATTTAAATTCGAACTTCTGCTGCATTTTTTTAAAAAAAATTTTTATTTTTTACTTACCTGTTTTTATGGCTGTAGATTGAAAAGCAAATATAGATTGGAAAACAGTTTTATATATTTAAAACCAGAAAATATTTTGCCTTTCACTGTCTCACAAAAAATCTGTTTGGGAAAATAATTTCATTAATATACATGAAGCCGAAATGATGTTACTGAAGTGCACTTGTATGGCATCAGGAGAGACCATTCAGTTTAATTTTAGATTTTCACTAATTTTTTTTATTTCCATGGTAATTATTAAAATAAATAAAAGGCGCATATGTAGAATAACACTTATTAAAAAAAAAAAAAAAATGGAAAAATCTTTATGGTATACGTACTTGTTACATAATGGAGATATTATATTCCAAAAATCATATCAATTGATCAAGTATTTTTTTTTTTTAAGAAAATCAAATTTTACGCTTGTTAGTGATTTTTTTTGGCAGCCATTGATGATAAATCTCATCAGTCGAATTGAGTTGTCCACCCTTGAATTTTAATGCAACTTAAAAAAATATGGCGTCTACTGCCTGTTCCATCAGGTAGTCATAAAATTTGATTTTCTTAAATACAAAAAAATAAAAAAACTACTTGATCAATGTACATAATTTTTTTAAATATGACATCTATGTTCTTGTGATAAGTACGTACATCATAAAGATGATTCTGTATTTTTTTTGTTTTTTAAAATGTGTAATCCTAAATGAGAACCAAATAAAATATTTTATTTTTTGAAAACATTTTTTAAATTTGAGAAAAAAAATGAAAGCCTCTATATTGGCCTTTGATCGATATGACCAGCCTTTTAAAAAGAATTAAAATACTGTAAAAGAACCCCCCCCCCCAAAAAAAAAAAATCTGTAAAAAATCTCATTTTCTTTGGAACTGAAGATAGATATACAAGCACATTAAAATGCTATTTAACGTAATGTATAAAAAATATTTGGTACTTGTGCAGTTTACAGATCATGCTGAAATAATAATATTATTATTTAGAAAACCATTCTTACAATGGAGAGGTGTGGGCCTTTTAAGTATCCTGTACTTTCACCTAACAATGAAATAAACAAAAGATATGATAAAAATTGAATTTAACTTGAAAATCCGATCTAAAAGAATAAATCTAAAATGCACAATCAACAAATATTCTGATTTCAAATAACTGACACCAAAAGCATAAAAATGTGAACTTTTTTTTTTTTACCAATTGTTTAGGAATGTCTATGTTTATTGTCCAAATTTCTTTAATCTGTTTAATCAACCATTATAATAATGAAAAGATGGTCAACGACTTATTTTTTGTTTTTTAATGTAATTGCATCTAATGAATTTTGATACTTTAATCTTCCAAAGATTTAAAAGTAAAATATTTGGGTTCTTAATTAGAATTCGACTTCATTAAAAAAAAGAATACAGAAGAATCTTTGAGTACATACCTGTCACGGAATGAACACGTCATATTCAAAAGTCAAATTCATTAAGTAGGGTTTTGCTTTCTTTTTTACAAAGGCAAAGTTAAACACAGGTTTTAATTATTTTTAATACAAACAAAATCTCAGTAGTCGAATTGAGTTGTCACCCTTGAATTTTAACATATTCTGAAAGAATATGGCAGCTCCCAGTCTCCATTTCGCTTGACATAAAATTTGATTTTCTTAATTATAAAAAAACAAAAAAACTACTTGATCAATTCACATACTTTTTGGAACATGGCGTTTTCGGTCCGTGACGGGCACATACATCATAAAGATTTGTTTGTATTTTTTTTTTTTTTTTTTATTAAGTTGAATTCTAAATAAGAACCAATATTTGAAAAATGCTATATAGCCAAATAATATTGAACACTTTTTTATTTGATAGTAAATTTTACAAAACATACATTTTTTTTTTTGGAGATTGTAAAATGTCACTATAAATTCATATTTTTTAACATTGATTAATGGAATTTTTTCACTCTATAAACTAATTCACTTGTTCAATTAATATGCACAAAATTTTACATGACATAGTTTTAGGTTTAATGACATTTTTATAGGTTTAATGACATTTTTTATAGGTTTAATAGCATAGATTTTTATAAGTTTAATGGCATTTTTGTGTTCTAAGCATTTTTATCTCATCTAATTAAAATCTAATTTATTCAAATATAAAGTTTGTAATCAATTTTCACTTGAACTAAAAATGCTGTACATGTTATTGTATTTGAATTTAATTTCTTCAATTTTCCTTGTGTGCTTAAACCTATAAAAATGTCATTAAACCTATAAAAAGAACTATGTCTAACCTATAAAAAATGCCATTAAACCTATAAAAATTATGCTATTACTAGTTCGTATTTGCTCTCCTTCTGATACGGGCAAAGTTAAACACAGACATTTTTTTTAATGTGGAGTATATTCAGCTCCCCAAAAAGGAGTACTCTGGATGGGACAAAACTTAAAATTGCTCCATTCAAGAATAATGACTCTGACCAAGAACAAAAGAACAAAACAAATACTACATTTTGGTCTTAGCTCGACATAGAGGAAATTAGTCAACCAAAAAGATTTTAAAAATAGGTTCTTTTATTCAAATTTTTTAGCCATTCTATAAAGCATTCGGTAGTGAAGAAATGCTGAAATTTTCATTATATTTTGTTAGTTTTTTTTGTAAATCAATGTCTTTAGTTGGGCAAATTTGTTAAAACACAATTATTATATTCATGTACTTAGGTTTTACTTGGAGAAATTAAGTATAAAAAAATAACATGCATAGTAGCCTGTCGCAAAACTTGAATATTATTTGAACGTTTTTACATGCACACTAGCAAAATTAATGAAATTATATTCAAATACAACAGTAGGTAAAGCTTTTTTTAGTTCAAGTGAGAATTGATTAGGAAGTTTACATTAAAGTAATTTTGGGGACTTATTGAGCTCTCATTGTCTTATGTGTGAATATGCTATTTGTACAAGTTTGTCTGCTGAAAAGTATGTCAATGTAGTATTCACTTAAGCAAAGGCTTTTTGCAAATGCTTCACACCTAACAGACAAAGCTGTCAAAATTTCCACTTGAATTTATCGGCATGAAATGTCAAAGTTCAAATATCCAGTGGAATTAATTTTACTTTTTTTTTTTATCGATGGAAAATGTTTTGTGATTGGCACAAAATGATGACTCAACAGAAATAAGTAAATGTTACGCATGAAAATTGTAGCACGTTTGAACTCTGAGTAAATCTAATCAGTGCATATAGATGTTTGCTTGTTTAGCTACATTTGAATATTCCAATTTGTATGCACACTTCTCGTATAGTTTGCGTGAAATTTAAGGACCATTAGAGGGCAAATGATTTATTTCCAAATTCATAATCTTTGAGTATCACAACATAAGCCTCATACCCCTCAATATTTTAGCACTCTAGTCCATAACAAGGGCAGAGTTAGACACAAAGCCAGTTTTTAATGTGGAGAAAATCCAGCTCCTGCCCCCCCCCCCATAAACATTGGGTAATAGATTGGGAGAAAAAAATCTCAATTGCCTCAGTCTAAAAGGATTTCTCCCTCATTAATTGAGGATGCTAGTCATTTGAAATATCTCTGCATTTTTATCATATTAAACAGTGCAGTCATATGTGCAATATAGTGTAAGTACTAAATTATATCCATCAAAGGAAATACACTTCATCGTTTAGAGTTAGAATAACCTGCCTTGAAGATGTTATTGCAATAAATTTAAAAGAAAAGGTTTATGTGTGTAGATACTCTTTAAAAGAAGATATATCTTCCGTTCATACATTTTTTTAAAATTAAAATAAACTGGTTCTTGTTTTCAAAAATATACTATTTTAACCGACATTGTATCAAGCCATCAATCAATGTATGAACAAGAATCAGATATCAAATAGCAATAATTGTATGTATCAATACATTGGTGCTTGTCCAGAGTTCCCTCTATTTAAAAAACCCAAAAAATACAGAAAAATATTTATGATGTATGTACCCGTGAAAAGATCATATTACTAAAATCACATAAATTGATCAAGTAGTTTTTTTTTTTTATAAATAAAATCATTTTTTTAGCAATTTTAAGTGATTAATAGGTATTACAAGGCTGATCTCACAAGTTAGAATTATTGTGAAGTTATCTGCCCTTGTTTCTTCAATATGGAGACATGAGAGTCCCTTTTTACTTACTCATAAATTTGATTTTCTTAGTTAGAAATAAAACTACTTCATCAATTCACTTGATTTTTGGAATATGACAGTTTCATGTACATCATACAATTTTTTTTTTAATTTTTAATATAGAGGAAATTCTGGACTCAAACCAATAAATTTTTATTTTTTCAAACAAGCAAAATGTTTTTTTTTATATTATAAAGAAAACCAATGTTGATTCAAAGAAATTCCTTATTTTGTGTTTGGTGATGTATATTGAAAATTGTATACAAACAGCATTACAGAGTCGGCTTCTGCATTTGTAACATATTTGTGTCATTTTTTTCTCTTAGAAATTCAGACACAATAAATAGCTGATCATCTAAATAAAACAAAGATGGTTAAAATAACTTTATTATTTGAATTTTTTTAACGAATTTAATATTTTTGGAAAGTCTTTATTGTTTTCCTTCACGTTACACATGTGAAAAAAAAAATGTTTTCTTCGCAAAATAAATAAAAAAATAAAATAAAATAAAAAATAATCTCATGTATTTTCTACCAGATTAAAACGTTTTTTTTTTTTTTGTTTTTGTTTTTTTTGGTGGGAAAAGAAATTTCACCAAATTGTTTTATCATTTTTTTTTTTATCTGCTAAATTTTAATCCAAACAAAAGTATTTCACTGAATATGAATATTTTCAAAAAAAGTTAACTGAGCTCTCATGCTCTACTGCACGATGAAGATTATTTATATTTTGGTCACTTGTTGATGCTTGATGTGAAAATCAGTCAGTTGCTGTTTGCATGTAATGATTGGACAAACTTTGAAAGCGGCTTTATTCAATTCATACAACGTTTTACTAAAATACATTGGGTACACAAGAAGTGCAGTTGAATTACAGATAGGTGGAGAGATGATAACCAATGTGTGTGTGTGTGTGTGTGTGTCTGTGTGTGCAAGAAGCATGTGACAATGGAGATTGATGAGAACTCCGATGTGAAGAAAGTATATCTGAATGACGAAGCTGTTGATGATGTCAAGATGTTAAAGTGTGATTGCAAGAATTGGAGGCGGATCGAGTAATTTCAGGAAATTACTAACCAGTAGAGTCAACTTGGAATGTGTGTATGCTAGGTACGGGCAAAAATGGGCAGACAACGATAGGGGGACCTAGTTTTGAAAGCCGGTTTATCATATTTTTTTGTAGGTTTCCGACTACTTTTTGATTGTATTTGAAAGATTAAAGACTAAAGTTAATTTCATAAAGGAAAAAAATATTGGTACACTTGAAAAAAAAAAGTTATGAAAAATGTTTTCACGGTGAGAAGATTAAATTTGGTCAGTATAGAGAGATGTGTGTTGAACAGGAGGCTTTGATGGTATGGTCCTGTTTAAAGAATGGTTGAGGGTTTTTAGGTTAGTAGATGTAGAACAGTTGAGGTAGAAGGTTCAGTTTAGAAGAAAATGCCAAGGAAAACATATGGGAGGATGCGATAAGAATGGATTTGAGAGAAAGAGGGATGAAGACCTAATGGGTTAAAGTAGAAATCAATTTCTAAAAGTCATCTAATGCATGTCAACATATAAAACGGACATTAAACCGAATATGATGATATATACCTTGTTTTTCAGATAAATAATGGATGAAACAAATTGGTGACGTTAATTCAATCAAAATATATTGCAATATACATTGAATTAATACCACTAATGTCTTGTCTTTTGTAAACAAACAAATTACACATTTTACCAAAATATCATATGAATTAAATAAAGACTATTTCGCATAAAGAATTTTTAAAGTCATTATTTATGATACTGTCACATATGTCCCCCATCTGTTTTTAAAAAGGGGATAAAATTTTTTGAAAATCCTAAACTATATCCATTTACTGGATATATGTTCACTGGTATTTATGCAGTATAGTTAATACAGCAGAAATCAAAAACAAATAAAATATACATGTAACTTTTATCAAATGCAAAAAAATAATAATTTTTATTCTGACCTGTATAATTTTAAAGTGTGTAAACTGATTTTAAGATTTATTATCTCGAAATTTATCATTGTTATTTTTACTTAGCTAAAAGTGAGTAAATAAAAAATGGCAGTCAAAAGTAACACAAAAAAAGGGCTTACCCTATCACAAAGTCTAAGTCCATGTGGGGTTGCCAGTCAGACTTAGGGTTAAGTGATAAAATAATTCATTTTTTTTTAAAACATTTTTTAAGGAATGAAACCTCAACTCGTGCATCGGCCATATTGACTTTTTTACTGTCTCCAAAAAATGCGATAGCGACAAAATCTTATATTGAAATAAAAACTTTCAGAAGTTTAAAAGTATGCAGGTAGGTAGAAAAGTAAATTTAATTTCGTTTCATAACAGTTATTTGAAGTATATTTCTTTTTAATCCCTGATTTCTGCTCTGTTTACCAGATTACATGATTACCTTTTCATCTTTAGCAGAGTTATAACCCTGAGAAATTTAGATAGTTTTTAAATTCTGAATTTGTCAGTGCTTAAAAAAAAAATAACTGACAAGAAAACTTGATGAAACCAAACAATTACTTTCAAAATGTTAATTTTCTTCTCAAAAAAAAAAAAGATGAGAGGAATAATCACTTATGCTTATTGCAAAACAAGTCTTCTTTAAGGTACAGTTTGCCTTGAAATGCATGGTAACTCCATACACCCTTTAAAAGTAATTAGCATTTCTTATTGCAAACATTGGTTGACAATCTGTTCTCTGTGGAATGCAAATGTTGAGTTTCTATTTATGTGTCACCCCCACAAGCACAGAGATAGACATATGACCCAATTTTAATGTGGGGAGAAAATCCACCTCTCCAGAAAAGGTCAGCGGACAGAAGTATAGTATCAGAACAGATGCTACACTTTGCTTCTAGCCAAAAGGTAAACAAGGTAATGTTGAATTATGTATTTTGTTAACAAAATTTTTCTACTTATCCTCAAATTCACAGTCGATCAGCCAATGCAATAAACGAGGAAACAAAATCTTATATTTAAATGGAGGAAAATAAAAGACACTTATCTAGAATTTCACCCCAGTGATGGAAAAAAAATATCGTACACCAAAAATCATGTAAATTTATCAGGTAGTTTTATTTTTTTAACAAGAAAATCATTTTTAAGCAAATTTGACTTTTCCAATGTTTCCATCCTCTCCATGTTAAAAATGGTTTTAATCTTGATTCAGAGTTATTCCTCAAATTCCTTCAGAAAGTTTTCAAGATGACGTAAGATTGTGAGTGAAAATTTATTTAGTCATAAAATTTCATTTTCTTATTTAAAAATAAAACTACTTGATCAATTTATAGATTTTTGGTGTATAAATTATTTACATCATACAGATTTTTAAACATTTTTGCTCTTTTCATGCAGGGGATTCTGGGAAATTTACTTAAATAATCCTAATTATTTTTATTCATATTAAAGCAAAATACAATTGACAGTAATTTGAATAATATTTAAAAGAAACAAAAAAACTGTTGTCCATAACAGAAGTTAATTTCAGCTATCAATATATGTTAAGTAGATTCGAAAGGACTATTCTAGATGTTTAATTTGATATTAAATATTTATTCAAACATGGGCTAAAATGATGAATTCATATTCAAGATAATCTTGAAATAGATTTATTCAGATATCTGAATTGGATTCAGTACCGCAATCGTATTCACTCCCGTCATTTTGTGCATCAGCCTTACTTTTGTGGTGGAGTACAGCATTCAATTTAAACTAAATCGTTTGATGCTAAAACAGTTTTTTTTTTTCAAATACTGCTTGCAATAAAAGATTTTTTTTACAATTATTTTTCAGACAATGTTTTTATTCACCTCTCCTCTACACACATTAAAAATTATTTTTTTAATGAAAGTTTTATTTCAATCTGCTTGATTGGTTTAGCCAAATATGTTTTGATTTATTATTTCAGCGTGCTTTTGATTGGTTTAGCCAAATATGTTTTTTTTGTTTTAATATTAATGAGTTAACAAAAAAAATGTTTTAAAAGTCAAAATTTTTTTGTTAACACTTGAAAAGTAAACATTTACAGAAGATCGAAAACAAAACTGAAAAAATTCTTCTATTGATCTTGAATAAATTTACTTTCAATTTAATAATTGTATTTGCCTTATTTATTTAGACATTAAAACAAGTTTGACATTTAAACTATTTCCTTAAACATTTTAACAACTGCAGAAGTCAGCAAAAAATAAAAATTAATTGTCATCACATAATTATGACAGGAAGAATTATTTTAATGTGGATTTTCTTTTTATTAAATCAATCACAGCTTATTAAAATAAAGAGTCACTCGAGGATAAGGGTTACTGAGACAGATGGATTGTCAGCTAAATGATAAAGAATATTATGAGAGGATTAAAAATAATGAATCAAATAAACAAAATCTGATTACTTATTTATTTGCAGACTGTTATCCTTATCTTTATAGTTGTTGCTGTTTCACCACGTTTCGGCTAACCACTCCTCTTGCCTTCTTCAGATGATTAACTGCAATGGGATAGGAATGCTGAGTCTCTTAACTTATACACTCATTAATTACTGCCTTCCATAGTTGTTGTCTCACAACGTTTTGACCAACTAATCCTCTGGCCTGCTTTAGGTAGGATTGAAATTGCTATCTTCAGATAATACTCACCTAGAACCGTAGAGAGACTCAACGCCTTTATCCACTGCACCATGTTTTCCTATCCCATCGCATTTAATCACCTGAAGAAGGCCAACGGAATGGTTCGCCGAAACATGGTGAAACAACAACAATGAAGATGTGGATAACAGTCTGTAAATAAATAAATAAATATACAAATTATTCAACTCAAACGATTCCAATAATTAAATAATATATAAAATCTGATTTCTTATGAGGATGGCTTCTGAGAAGTATTTGTTGATATTGGATTTGAAGAACCATGTTTTAGCCTGCAGCAAATGTAATGTGTTTCACAGGTGGAAAGTTCTTGGAAAGAAACTTTGTTCATGTAAATTCTGCCTGACGCTAGGTACATGGAAAGTTCTTTTCAGTTGTGGTATTGAGACGAGTTCATGCAGTTTTATAGGAGCCAATTGCAAAAGAAATTAAGATAATTTTATTTTTTATTCATTTTGATGCTAACGTTATTCTGATACTTTCAATATCAACTATGGTGTGTTCAGGACATCCTTTCATTTCAGAACCATTTGAAGTATGTAACAGTGGTAAAATGTGATGGCTATTTGTTTTGGTGCATCATTGGTGGATTGAAGAGCTGAAGACTGGAATATTGGAAGAAAGTGACTTGCATCATCATGATGAGTTGTGGAAGCAGAGATAGGCATTCTGACAGTTTGTCAAAAAGCTGCAAAATCCAAGCAAGAAAGATGGGCATCAAAATGGTGATTATGGAAAAAACGCTGAACAGGGATCACATAAAAAAGTTACAGGTACTAACTAATCAGCACCAAGGCTCAAGACAACCGTTTTACAAAAACCATGAAATTTCTCAACAAGATTAACACCCAGTTGAGCCGTGACCGCCTTGATTCTTGGACAAGTTACATAATGCACAAAGCAAAAGGTATCTAGCCTACAGTTCACCTAAAGTCCCATACACCATGAAGATCAAGTACCTTTAAACTATGATGGTCTTTGGGTCTATTTTCCCACTCTTCAAAATCAATTCAGTTGCTGTCCATGGAAGTGGAGGGAGTAGATGTGGGAAAGCCACATGCATGGCAAATCTCAACGCTGTCACACCGCCAGGAAAACCCAGGAGTGACTGAGAACATCCATGACTTTACCAGTCCCATGTCCCCTTCCTCTAACTTGCAACATCATGGCCTGATATGTGTGAATTTTGGTTGTAAAAGACCAAGTCTACTACTTGCAACACCAAGGACAAGAAATAATTACCAGGATCAAACTCATGTTCAAGCATCTCTCAGAAGATACCAAAGAATACATGCTCAAGATCCAGCTTGGAGGCTGATGGCAACTTTTTCAAGTGACCAAAAAATCCTCTTAGAGATTCAAAAAGGAAAGAAAAAGTTATTAAAGTAGATATACTAAGACATAATGAGAGAGGCAGCAGAACCAAGGTCAATAAATATTAATCAGAAACTCTAAGTGGTGCATGATGACTATGTCAGTGTGGAATGCAAGTTTACCAGAGCTTGTAAACCAACCAATTCTGCCCAGATAACTTAGAAAGAAAAGTTAAGTTGAAAAAAAAAAAAAAAAATCTCTAGCCATCCAGAAATATTCCTTAATAAAAAAAAATATAAGCTATCCATTCTAACTTTCTTTGTATATGGACTATATATATATATATATATACTTTTGCAATATTTTAACTGAATAATTATTTTCATATTAGTGACTTGTTAATAATTTCTTTTTTTTGTGTGTGTGTCTTGAAAGTGATTCAGTTTTTTCACAGACATCCCCAAAACAAATCTTTCCAGCGATGGGGGGCTTTTAACCGAATAATGATCCTCGGTGAAAGAAGAAACCATTAGCATGGCCGTCAATAAGATGACCAACCTCAGAGAAGTCCTGGAGAATGAAATTAGTACCACTGAAAACCCGTTGGTGTGAAAATCGTGTTGCCACACAGACTTAAGGTCTACACATATTTGTGCACCTCTGAGCTAAATTTGACAATATATGTATGGTTCCAGCGTCCAGCGAATGCCAGAATACTTTTAAAGTTGTCCAAGATTAGATGACATAACATTTATGACCCCACAGTTTGAGATCACATTTAATTTGCAACCTACCACTACTGTGGACAATAGTCTGTGATAGGTATGGTTACATTTATGCAGTACAAGGACTTGAGTGTTGTGGTCAATTTCTCCTTTACTCCCACTGTCCAATGCATTCAGGCAGAAAATAAGAGTTGCAGTATGTTCTTTCTTATCGTGCCTTCACCACCATATCAGCCGATATCTTCCTTCTGCTATACATATCTCTGGTGCAAGCCATGCTGGAATATGGCAGCCAAACTTCATTCTTTTATTTTGTTTGGGATATCCAATGCCTAGACTGGGTTCAGAAAATTGCAACACTGATAGACTGTGGACTCAACATAAAGTCCCATGAACAACAATTGGAGGCCCCCAACCTTTATTCACTGTAGCATAGGTGGCGAACTCATTCTCATCGTTAGCATCATATGCTACAATGTGCCTCATGACTTTTTCATATCAACTTTGCAGAAGGCTTTGTAGAAACTATAAAATACACCTAAGTCACGTCATGACCATTTGAGAGTCAAACAAAATTGAGTTTACAATGATCACATATCCAGCGACTTCTACATTACCATTTAATCTGTGAGTTTTTAAATAAATATGTTAAAAGTAATTTTTTCTTCCAATTTTATTAATATATATATATATATATATATATACACACACACAGGCGGCAAAAAGAAAGTCTGCACTTGTAATTTTTTCAAAAACTGCAAATTAAAGCTAAATTTGATGTAACTGTTTAAACAAACTATACCTCATTTGATCAGCCTTTTATCCTTCTATAATTTTACCTGTTCATATTTGACTTTAAATTGAAATATTCTAGTGTTCACGTCAATTTAAAAAAATAACTTCAAATTGAGGAGGCAAAAAGAAAGTCCGCACAATGAAAAATCGTTATTTAAATGTAATTTTAGGACATTAATGCAACACAAATACAACAGGAACATAATGAACTAGTTAATATTTAGTAGCATAGCCCTCCTGCTAATTGACAGGCTGCAATCTTTTGGGAATTCCTTGAATTAGACTACAGCAATACTCTGGGGAAAGAGCATCCCACTTGAATTTTTGTCCAAAGTTCTTTCAAATTTGAAATGTTATCATTGCGTAGCTGTTGCTTGATGTAATGCCATACGTTTTCGATAGGATTGGGGTCTGGAGATTGTGAAGGCCAATCCAAACACAGAATATCATGCTCTTCCAGGAACCGCTTGACATTGCCAGCTGTGTGAATGGGAGCATTATCCTGCATGAAGCTGGGATTATCATCCAAATTCTGACCAAAGTAGGGTTGAAAATTCTCAGTCAACATATTAATGTACTTGGTCGAATTAATTCGACTTTGCAAGCGAACTATAGACCCTGGATCATTAGTACTAATAATGCCCCACACCAAACCTGAACATCTACCACTTTGCAGAATTGAAACTGAGCACCTAGGATTAAATTCTTCGTCTTTTCTCTGACGGACGTACTACCTACCATCACTGCCTAGCCTATTGAACTTGCTTTCGTCGCTAAAAAGCACTTTTGACCATTATGAAGAGTCATGATCTTCATTGCATCTGACGAAGTTCAAACAGCACTTTTTGTTCTTTACAGAAATCATTGGCTTGCGTCTTGCAACATATCCATGCAAATTAAATTCCTGACAGTAGAAAGAGAGCACTTTTTAATAAGATTGCACTGTTGTTGGATTTGGGGAGCCGTTTCAAGTCTGTTTCTTAGGCTGCGGATCTTGATAGCATTGCTTTCACGGTTAGAAGTAACTCTAGTACGACCAGATTTAGGGGCATCACGAACACTGCCGGTGTTTTGGTGCTTTTGCACAGTATTTCGTACCGTTTTCTCATCAAATTTCAATCTGCGGCTGATTTCTTGATTGGTTAAACCAGCAAGGTGAAGATTAATGAGCTCCTGATGATCACTAAGAGAAAGTCGTGGCATTATGGACTAAATGTTACGTTGTATAACCTGGAACAACAACAATTACAATTAGAGATGCTTTGTTGCCTGTTGGTGGATATTTTAAATTGATTTAGGGGCGATAATTTAAGCTGGTTTCAAGCTTTGTGTAGTTCATTAATAAAAATCTATTTGTTTTACAAAAGGTAAGTTCTATATTGTTTGCTATCCATAGCAAAAAAAAAACAACAAAAAACGTTACTCCCATTAATTATTATATTGCGAATGTCCATCGATAGAAATTGACATAAACACACGAAATGATGACATTGCTATTAATGTGTATAATGCTGACATTTTACATAACGTTGTGGAGATACCTAATGTCAACCCTTTCGATTGGACAGCATGGAGAGCAGTCATAAGTCATGATCTATTTATAGATGGAAGTTGGCTCTTTGGCTGCAACATTATTAGGTGTTTATAAGAATGTCATGTATCAAAGTATACTTGGCATAAAATTAATTTTCCTCTGAAAATAATTTGACAGAAAGTTATTTTCAATAAAAAATTTTTTTAAAAATCACAGAAACAAAAAAAGACTGCAATGAAAATGTGGACGGAATTTTATTTTTGTCAAAATATTTTTTTTTTTTTCATTTTTACAAATTCTCTACTTTTTCTGCTATCCATCAGGATCCATTTGGTGTCGAATATCACATAAAAATAATATCAAGTAATGATATCATCATCGTCATCGTCTTCTACAGTTAATTTTTCAATATAAGGAAGTTCCTCTACTCGATTCCATTTTCTTGAAATAGCACCTGGAAAAATAAAATACTTTTTCAAGAATTTTGAATAATAATAATAAAAAAAAATGTAATTTTTTAGAGGGATTACTAGGCAAAAAGAAGAAAATTTTTTATCTTAATTGTGCATAGAGCTGTTAAGGCTGTATTTATAAGAAAAAAAAATATCAGTGTTGTCCAGAATTGAGTAAGGAACTGTGTCTCCTGAACACAGCACGGAATTGTATTGCCAAAATTTATTCTCTACTCAACAAAATGTTCTCAACCGTGTAAAATTTATTTTTTAATCTTTGTAAAAAAAACATAATAAACAAGTTAATTTCTTTGTTATTGAAATAAAAAACAAAACAAATTGAGTCACAGGCACCACTTTCAGCCGAGAGTTTTTTTTTTTTCCTTTTTCAAATTAAATTTTACAAGTGACCTTTTTTCTTAAAAATTTGAATTCTGTAACACAATAACAAGATAACACTAGAAAATCTTTGTAAAAAGTAAAAATCTTTATCATTATTATTGACTATTGCTTGTTTTTGTTTGTTTGTTTTTTAAATTAAACTTGAAACTGTCAAAGTTATGTTGACTAATTAAACCGTCTGTATTTTTGAGATGAGGTGTTTTCATTGATTGAGATTGTTGGACTGACTTCCTCATCTTGGTTGTTATCGTCACAACGTTTCAGCCATTTTGCCCTCCGGCCTTCGTCAGGTGTTTTGTATCGAACTGGGGAACCGTTTGTTAGGAGTCTCGAACCCAACCCTTTATTATTATTACGGGGGTACCGTGTTTGGACTCGTGGAAAGGGCAGGGCATGCCCTCGTTCGAGAAAGGATCCAACACACCCGCTGGAATAAACAAAAACTAAGGAACAAAATCTCCGACACCATAACATCGTTCCTTGTCAAAGTGACTCAAGAGGAAGACAGGGTGAGAATCCAATCAGATCTGGATAAATCGTACAGACAAGAATATGAGAAGCTCAAAGAACGCCAAATCAAGAAGCTCACAAAGCTCAAAGACCAGAGGAACGTAACATCAAAACACCGCTCACCTGTGAAAGCGGTCATCAACCTCAGCAGCCGCCAACTGAGTCACTCAGAGGAAGCAGTACTAAATAAAGGTCTCAACTTCGCAACAACAACCAAACACGTTCCATTCTTAGATATCATAACCGATGTGATGAAATAAGATGGAAAGTGAGACAAGTACTCGAGAAAGCCAAGCCTCCAAAATCAAACATCTCTCGGGAAGATAGGCTGGCAATAAGAACTCTACAGGGTGACAGCAGTATAATAATTCTGCCAGCAGACAAAGGCAATGCTACTGTGGTGATGGACATGTCGGAGTACTCTGAAAAAATGGCAGGCCTAATCGCAGATGGTAGCTACGGTAAAATAAAGAAGGACCCAACTTTGAAAACCGAAAGAAAGCTGTTACAAATCCTTACCAAAAACAAGGAACACATCGCTCCGATGAGATATAGACAGCTGTTCCAGCATTACAGTAAGCTACCACATATGTACGGTCTTCCCAAGATACACAAAGACGGTATTCCACTCAGACCCATAGTGAGCTACCGAGGCTCAGCATGCCACCCACTGAGCAGGTACCTTGTGGATATAATAAACCCATTAGCAGGCAAGTCAGCAACACATGTAAAGAATTCTGCCCACTTCACGGAACTGATCAAGGGAGCAACCCATCAGTACAAACCAAATGGTAAGCCTAGATGTGGTTAGCCTGTTCACTAAAGTCCCAACTAGTGAGGCACTAGCAGTAATTCAAGACAAACTAGCTGCGGACCTCTCCATAGAAGAGTGCACATGTGTACCATTGTCAAACTTAATGGAAATGCTGACATTCTGCATAGAAACAACCTACTTCAGAATGGGTACTGACCTATATCGACAAGAGGAGGGACTAGCTATGGGCTCGCCATTATCACCAGTGATGGCGAACATATACATGGAATACTTCGAAGACATGGCCTTAGGTTCAGCTCCCTTAAAGCCCACCATGTGGCTAAGATACGTTGATGACACCTTCATACTCTGGCCCCATCAGGAAGACATCCAGGCTCTCCTAGACCATGTGAACTCAATAAGACCATCGATACAGTTCACAATGGAGAAAGAAAAAGATAACCAACTGGCCTTCCTTGATATACTCATATCACTTACAGAGCATGGGTTTAAAACATCCGTATATCGCAAGCCTACCTTCACCGGACAATACCTAAACTTCAACTCCCATCACCCATACAGTATCAAACATGGAATCGCACGCTGCTTACAACATCGAGCAGAGACAATAAGTAGCGACACCATTACATACCACCAAGAAATGGTCAGGTTGAAGAATACCCTCCGTCATAACAACTACCCCGATAGCATACTATCCACCAGACGTGTTAATAGTATAAGAGAGGAGAATGAAACCCAAAAACCTCCATACATACGAGGCATCTCCGAAAAGATTCAGAGAATATGTGCCCCCTACAACATCAGGATGGTATTCAAGAGTGAGTCAACACTCAGACGACACCTGGTATGAGTGAAGCCCCGCATGGAGGAGAACATGACCAAAAACTGCATATACTCCATCCCATGCAGTTGCAGAAAGGTTTACAAGGGTGAAACATGCCGCCCCCTTAAAGTAAGGGTGGAAGAACACCGAAAAGCGGTAACTAAAGGGGAGACGGAAAAATTGGGTATAGCCAACCATGTCTGGATGGAGAGGGGGGACCATCGCCCCCTATGGGATGAAGTAAAAATAATAAACAGACCCACTGGAAAGTGAGAAAACTTAAAGAAACAGCTCACATGCTCGGACATAACAACCTACTGAGCAAACCAAGCATAGAGCTGAATGCAATTTGGACACCTCTGATAGAGAGAGAAAACCTTGAATAACAACATAGGTTTAACATTAACAAAAACCAACTAAGAATTGTCCTAGTGACATATGGCCGAGTGGTCCTAGACGTTGTATCAAAGTTTACAGTTACCCAAAGGTGCTGAGTTCAATCCTGAATGAAGGCAGTGAAAAAGTAACATTCAAAACAGAGAATCAGCAACTATGTCCGAACACGGTACCCCCGTAATAATAATAAACGGATAGAAAAGGTAAAGCTTTCAAAAGAAAAAAATAAACACAACATCGAGAGGAGACAATGAATCAGATCAAAACAACTAATATCTATATGCAATAATGCGGAAAACAACAAACTAAAGGAAATTCTATCTAGCAGACTGCGAGTATATAGAAAATAATAAACATAAGGATGAAGGTTGACACAGGTACTAATAATGGAAACCAGTCAGAATATACAAAAAAATATATCCACGGAAAAATAAACAAACCAGAAAATGGACAAAGGGAGCTAACTCCTGGATTATCAACTACCTTATGGGCTGCAAACGGTACAAAGCTAAATGACTATGGGTCGATCATTTTAAATATAAAATATAAAGACTCTACAACTATCAGAGCAAAGTGTTTTATATGCGATAGTAACATCACAATACACCATGCATCTGACTTGGTTCAGTAATCGTCAAGTGCAGCATGACCAAGGTGCACACACTGAAATAAGTGTAAAACAGAGAACCTCACAAAAGAATACCTTGATAGATTTCAAGGCATAGAGAAATTCCCACGTTTTTAAAAGAGACATCTTGTTGAAGATGCAACATCAGTAATCAAACCGCCAAGAAAATTTCCAGTTCACCTTAGAGAAGAACTTAAAAAAGAATTGGACAAAATGGATCACATAGGAGTCATTAAAAAGATTACAGAGCCTATGGAGTGGGTCAATGTTATTGCATGCAGCAGAAAGAAAAATGGAGATGTACAAATTTGCCTGGACCCCAAACCACTAAATAAATGCATCAAAAGGACGCATTATAAAACTCCAACATTGGAAGAAATCTCACATAGATTAGCAGGTGCAAAACACTTTCAAATTTTCAAATGCAAAACATGGTTACTGGGTGATACAACTTGATGAAGAATCAAGCCTGCTCACGTGTTTCAACACTCCACTTGGGAGATACAGATATTTGAGATGTTCTTTCAACTTAAAGGTGTCACAAAACAGTTTCCAACAGAAAATGGACCAAATATTGGAAACATGTGAGGGAGCCATCGGTATATCTGACGATATCTGCATATACAGTAGAACAATACCTGATAAAATGACCAAAACCTGATAAAAACAATGGAGACAGCCCCAAAATATGGCCTAATCTTTAACAAAGAAAAATGCACCATTAGACAAAAACGGATAAAATTTTAGTCTCATCTGAAATGAGAATGGCTCTCATCCAGAATCTGACAAATGTAATAAAATAAAATCGAAGCCAGCATGAACCAACAAAGAACTCCAACAACTTTTAGCTATGATCTAATACTTAAGCTCCTTAATACTAGATCTCAGCACCAAAATAGTCCCACTACTCAAAAAGGATGTAGAGTTTCAGTTAAACAAGACACACATTAAGACTTTTCAAACATTAAAAGACCACATTCACGAAAAAGTTTGTTTAGCATACTTTGATCCCAACTCACAGTTATCTAAGTCGATTCAAGCATGTTAGGACTAATTGCAGCACTTATCAAGAATAACAAAGTTGTCGCCTTTGCAAGAAAAAGACTAACTGATATGAAATCGCATTATGCAAACATAGAAAGAGAGCTATTAGCAATAGTATTCAGATGTGAGAGATTTCAGACATATTTATGGAAAAAAAAATATGGGTTGAAACAGATCATAAACCTCTAGAAAATATCCAAAACAAGAATATATTGCAGGCAGCCCCATGGCTACAAAGAATTTTATTAAAATTGCAGCCATATGATGCACAAATTGTATATAAACCTGGAAAAGAAATGTGCATCCTGGACTACTTGTCAAGAATCCAACCAACTTCAGGCAAAGAAATCAAACTCGACCTAACCATATACATCGTAGATATAACAGCTTCGAAACAAATAGAACTGCAAAATACAACCGAAGAAGATAAAGGGCGGAGAATACTTAAGCAGGTGATATTGAATAGATGACCAGATGATATAGATGACCAGATGATATACAAAATACACCTAAAATAATTAGAAACTACTGGTCGCTAAAAGAATGCTTTTTGGTACAAGACGGTATGGTCACAAAGGGACAGTTCATAATCATACCAAAAAGTATGCAACTCACAGTACTACGGATAATCCATGATGCACACCAAAGTATCGAGAAATGTCAACTGAAGGCAAAAAACAGTGTGTTCTGGAGATGAACACACAAAGATATAGAAGCACTAGTAAGGACATGTGAGATCTGCAATGAACATCAGAGGAAAAATTCTAAAGAAACAATGATCGTTAAGGAACATGTAACGCGACCGTTTGAGAACGTCACAGCAGACATTTTTTAATTTAATGGTCTATAGTTCCTACTGATCGCTGATTGTTATATAGTTAAGACACTGAAATGCACAACTAGCACCAGTTGTATTGAACATTTCAAAGCAATCTTTGCTGTCCACGGCATACCTGAAAGGCTATACGTGGATAATGCCAAGTACTTTGTATCTAACAAATTCCTCAATTTTGCCACAGTGTAGGAGTTCACTCATGCTATATCAAGCCCAAGGTATCCACAATCAAACGGGTTTATAGAACACACGTTCCAAACTGTAAAGAAAACACTTATGAAAGCCAAACAATCAAAAATGGATTGTCAAATGGGCCTTCTGTGCTTCAGAACAACCCCACTTAACAGCCATCTGCCATTTTCGGCAGAAATCCTATACAATAGGAAAATAAGAACAAGACTTTCAACCTTGTTAAACATGGACACTCGAAAAGATTATGATACCAGAGAAAAGCAAAAAACAGCAACAACACTACAACAAAAATGCAAAGGATCTTCCGAAATTAATTGTTGGTAATTAAGTGTCTGTCCTACAGGAAAATGACAGTTGGCAACTGGTAACAGTGATTGATAAAAGCACTGAGCCACACAGCTACATTGTCAAAATGCACAGTGATGAAAGATTACCAAGGCGCAACAGTGGACAAGTCACTTACAAGAGTTATATAACCCTCAGAGACAAACCACCTCCAACACACCCATTCAAGAGACTAATTGGGATGACATAACACCACTGTCCTAACAACACACTGACCCACTAGAAGTCAGCACTCCGTCTAATAACAATGATGGATACATCTCATCAGACAACCCAGGGCAGCCAGTCGAGTCGAACCAACAGCTAGAAATACTGACCCAAGACCGATCAAAAAAAAAACATGGCGAGCCCCTCATCCCCCAAATACAAGGACTTTATATTATTCAAGTAGATAATGAATAAATAAACAAACAAAATAATAATTTAAAAAAACAAAAACAAAAAAAAACAAATATAAACATCTTTAAAAGACATAATAAACACTTTTTTCTCAACAAAAGAGATGTAACAGTCTAAGGAACTCTTTAATGTATTGAGTTACTTCCCCTTGATCATTCCTTGTATCAGTAGTAGTCAGCTTATGAAAATAAACATTGTAATCAATCGTGTCTCTAGTGTCTTCATATTACACTTTCTCCATTCATTAGAGGTAGGAAGCAAATTTCCAAAACACTCTTTTACAGTTAAAACCCAAGAGAAGTAGAACGGACTAACTTATTTGCCACATCTCACTCAAGATTTCTGTAAGTGACGTCACTTCATCTGTTAACTTAAATTCCTAACTTGAACTTCGAGTAGAAATTTTCTATTCTTATAGAATTTATTTCCATTTTTTATGCAATCTAACAACCCACATATCATTACTTCATTAAATTGTGATCCAAAGAAATAAAATCCAAGTCCATTGTTCCTTTTTTTTTTTTTTAAATAAAAATATATTTTTTTATGGAAATTACTCCAGACAAGACGTAAAGCAACTTGATGTATGAAGCTAAAAATAACAAAAAAAAATGATTTATGCAAAAACAAGAAATGCCTCGGGATCTTAGTTTTTAAAAGATAGATAGGAGGAAAACAGTCAGCAGGAAAAGAGTTCCACAAGATTGCAGTTCTGAGAAAGAAGCTACTGGAATAAAACGATGCATTATAACCAAGTACTTGAACAGCAAATTGATGAAAATCATTAAACAAATGAATTAAGCTGGAACAAAGCAGGCGAAGAATAAATCAGACAATTGTTATTATTAGGCATCGGTTTTCAAAAAGTAATAAACCTAAAACACTATGAGGAATCAAAAAATAAAAATCAACAAAGTTTTTTTTAGATTTTTGTCAATTAATTTGCATACAATATGAACATGGCTCATCAACTTTTAACCCATGAATAGTTTTCTTTACGGCATATCTTACATATTGCTGGTAGTAATATGCTCTACGAGTCAAATATTGATATAAGATTTTTCATGCTACTTAGCGATAGGAAAACAAAAGCTGTGGGTATTACAGTTCTGAACTTTTGAGATGAGGACTGCCTATTCGTATTATTTGGATTCTTCTGACAGAAGATTAAATAAAGGGTTTCGTTTGGAATTCTGTGCAAATTCTCAAGTTTGACAGAAAAATTCCAAAGTTCGACAAGATAAAAAGATACACCTGAAGAAGGTTGGAGGTTACATTAATCAAAACGTTGTGTAAATAACACTCAAGATGAGAACAGTAGTTCAAAGAATCAAAACAATAATAAAAAAAACTGTTGGTTATTCATGAATGATACTTGGTGGACAAGTCATACTCAGACTGAAGTTCATTTGAACCATACATGGTTGGATTGCAGAAAAGATTGTGAATTTTATTAGCAATTCTATGGGTGGCATTTTTGGGGGAGGAGGGGGTCACCTTATAGAAAAGAATCTGAGAAATTAATGCCTACAGAATCAAACAAGCCAAAAAGTTGTAATATGCTATACAAATTATGCAAATTATTTTATATCCGCTTCTCGAGTGGGGTTACTAGAGAACCTAAGTATGTCGATTTCCATTTTTACTTAGCTTTTACTACTTACAAGGAAAAATATTTGTGAAGTTTTATGGAAAATCTATGCAATTTAGTGTTTGCATGAGAAAGTTGGAAGCAACAACGAATGTAGTTACTCATTGTTTTTATTAGCAAAAAATGTTAGAAATGGTTTTCAGCTTTCAACTTAGATCAAATATCTTTTCTGCCTGTTTTTTGTAAATTATAAAAAATATATCACTTATTTAAAAAAAAAAAAAGTAATTCTTTTTAATGTTATTATCTTCTTTTGCATTAATTCCAAGCTACAGCAGAGTTCACAATGATGAATTTTTGTCTGCATGTAGCACAATGGCAGGCTTTGTCTGTATGAAAACCAGTTTTACAGAGACCATTGTGCAGAGTATCTTCCCATCACATCATTTGCCTTCCTCTCACTTACTTTTTGGTGACTTTTAATGTGAGAGGAATGTTATGTTAATTTTTCTTTAATTTATAAAACACATATTTAGTTATACAATTCAAACTCAAATGATATCAATTTATAAAACCCATATTTAGTTATACAATTCAAACTCAAATGATATCAATTTATAAAACCCATATTTAGTTATACAATTCAAACTCAAATGATATCAATTTATAAAACCCATATTTAGTTATACAATTCAAACTCAAATGATATCAATTTATAAAACCCATATTTAGTTATACAATTCAAACTCAAATGATATCAATTTATAAAACACATTTAGTTATACAATTCAAACTCAAATATTGACATCATAAAAACCATTCTGCCTATTCCTTATTTGTCAATTAATCACATATTCCTTTTACAGACTAGCAATCTCTAAATGCACTGTAACTTTTTTATAGTATATAGATTGCTCCAAAATTAATGATAAAACCAAAATTAATATTGTTTTATTTATTTTTTATTTTACTCACGTGAATCCGTAAGGTCATTTCCTGATGTCTGCTCACTGGTCTGTGTACGAGTATCGTTGCTGCTAAAAGGTTGATTTACAAAACTAAGATGTGTTGCATTTTTGACCGTTGTTGCATCCAAATTAATCTTTTCATCCGGTTCATTTTTAATGGGAGCCACATGGTTTTTCTTCAATTTCTTTTTCTTCTTTTTAACTGGATTCGTTTGAGGTACGCAATCTAAAATAGAAACAGAAGGCAGTTGTAACACTAACCAAAGGCAAGAATAAAACATCTGCTTTTTTCAAACATCATAATCAAATTTTGCTTTTGTATTATTTTTTTTTTTTTTTTTTCTCCTTTTTATGTTATCAATGGAATATTTTCAAAGTTACAGTCAAAAAATATAAAAAAATAAAAACAACACAAATTTTATTTGCTTGAGCTCAGTGTGGATGGAGAAGCAATGAATTTTGTGTGGCATCAGTGAAATAATAAAAGAAATGAATTCTGTAACTATTTACGCATTAATTCGGAATTCTCTTAATTTGATTAGATGAGATTACAAGAGAAAAGCTAGAAAGAAGGGATTGTTTGTTCCCTAAGCAGAGTGAAAAAAAAAAAATCACACTGATGTGAGTATTTTGTTTTAGCGAAACCCTTGCTTATGTCTACAAGAAAGGATTATTTGCTAGTAAACAGCGGACCAATTAATTTCAACTGAATTATAGATGTGAAGGAACTGGTATGTATGTTATTTTTTTTTCGTTCATATCAGGTTCAGATTGTTTTTTTTCTTAGAGTTGCCAAACCCATCCTTCCTTTCTTTCCGTTATGTCAGAAAATTCAATAATAATGTTTGTGTCATCACATCATAACGCATTAGGTCACAGTTTCAATAACAGAGTTCTTACGTACTGCAGCATTTACCCTGGGCAGATTGAGTTTCTTCATTCAAGGATTTAGTTTCTTGGAAATACTAAATTCACAAACAATCTCCAGTCGCATGTACATCTTGATCAAGGAAGACGATTTTTGACAAAATTAGTTTTTCGTATTTATTTTTTATTTTTTTGCAAGATTTTGATATTTTCATTGAAATAACATAATTGTTTTACATATACAATGCCTGGTATACCAAAATAGTCACCCATATGGTACTGATCAAACTTAATGTCATGTAACTTCAGTGATCTAACATAAATTGGTGTGTCAACCTTCTTATAGATATGGATCAAGGGAAAAATGTGTGTTTGTGTGTCTTGCAAAAACTTTCAACAGAGGCAACGGAACCTGACAAAGCCGTTTAAACCATGACCCTTCAGACGACAAATATCAAAAAATTGGCCCAAAACATTAATTCCTTCACCCTCAACTGGGCAGTTTTCTACAAGGAGAGGTCGACATTTTTTTTGCATCGCAATTTTTGCAAGTCATCGTGTTGGTTGGAGTGACTTCACTTAATTTCAACATTCCGAATTTCTGGTCGGAAGATGGAGATATCGACAAAGATATCACTTTTTTTTTTCTCCTTCACGTTACGTGTTCAAGCCTGCCTGCCTACTACCACTTTTTTTTCTCTCCACCTAAAGTGCCTACTATTGTTTTGCCCCACGCGCTACTACCAATTTTTTTTTTTTTTATCTCCCCCTTTGGGGTTCCTTACTCAACCCAAGCAATGCCAGGGAACCCCATGACACTACCACTTTTTTTTTAACACCTCTCTTCAACCCCCCCCCCTCCCCCCCCAAAAAACAGGTCCTTAATACACCTCCACACACTCGGGCATTATAATAAGTACGACTAACAGACATAGTCAGTTATAGAGATGTGACATGCATCAGATATAGTTAATTGATTACTTAATAATAATGGAATAAAAATGTCTTGAATACATTTATAATAAAAGTAGAGGTATGTGTGATTGGTTCACTTCTATAATCATGTAAACAAATTTAATTTTTATGAACAAAGAAATGGAGGCTTGATCTCAATAACTGATAATAATAATAATAATAATAATAGAAAAAGGAAAGAATTTATTTCACTTTAATACTGATACAAAAACATGCCCTTATTATTAGTAGTAGTATTTTTAGTAATATTATTATTATTAGTAGTAATAGTGTTAGTCATTTAATTTTGTTTTCCTTTTTGATTAGTTTCGTTTTAATAATTTCAAGTAGTGAATAGTTTTAATTGCAAAAGTATAACGAGCAAATGAAGTTAATTCCAAATATTCTTGTAAGAATATGTAAGACACTGAGATCTCATCTTATATTAAAGTAGAGTCAATTTTTTTTTTTTTTACCAAAACAACTTTTTAATACCAGATATACACTTAAATCTGTTTTGACATTCATAGCAAGTATTGGTTTGTATTTAAAAAAAAATTGTTTTTCCAATCCATTTTAATATTTTCATTTTGACCAGTATTTTATTTTACATTAGTAATAATTAAAGGAAATGAGTGGAGGAGTGTACTCTCCCATTCACATTTACTACAACTGCCACTCATAAACGCCAGAAACAAATTTAGTAAGAGATATTTTAAAAAATTCACCAATAGTAATATAGAACATTGTAGTCAATTATGGCCATCAGTTTGCTGAAATTATGATATTAAAATTAGAAGGTGTACAAAGAAAATTAAATAAACAAAGGAATAAGAGATTTAATAATAAAAACAAATAAAAAATTTAGGTTTAACTACTTTACTTGAGAGAAAGATGAAAGGATGATTTAATTAAGAAAATTTCTAAATATGGAACAGTTATATGTTTGGGAATTTTTAGATAAAGATTGATAATTTGGATATTATTCTTACGTTTATGTTGCTGCAACCTCTGAACTTCTTCAGGTGCATCTTGTCAAACTTGAGAATTTGTACAGAATTTAGAATGGAGCCATTTATTTAATCCGGTCAAGAATCTGTTGCGTAACAGATAAAAGTGTTAAGTATTTATCAGTTCTAAGTCATAGTCTTCTGTAAGTTGAAGGTTCAGTCTTCAGTGTGAGTAATACTAAGAATACAATTATGAATTACTTAGGACTTCTGTACAGTCATGGCTGATTTCATTTGAAATACTGTACAAATTACAGAGTTCAACAAAAAATACCCGAGGAAGATTGGAGGTTACATAAGTTGAAAAGTTATAAGAAAATCCAAGATGAAAACAGTAGTCCTGAACTATCCAAATAATACATAGAACAGTGTTTTTATTTTTAACATTCTTGAACAGTAATTTATTGGCAAAGCAAGATTTCAAGAACAAAATCTACACTTAAAATAATTTCAATGATTAATATTTTTTTCTAACAAAAAGAAGCAAATCTAATAAAATTTTAAATAGCACTAATGTAGAAAATGTGTAAACTTAACTGAATGAATTTAAAAATTGAAGAAAAAATTTACTAGGATTATTTTGGGGTCTATCTGATGAGATATTTAAGATAGTTTGATCAGTATGTTCTAGGGATGAGCAATGAAAGTGAAAGTACTTTTTTTTAAACTAAATCAGCACCTTGATAGTAAATATGAAAAAAAAAAAAAAAATAAGACAACTTTCAGTAGAAAATGATACTCAAAAAATCGGAAATTTAAGAATAAAAAAACGTCCTAAGAGTTTTGAAAACTGATTGTTTTAATTTATTTTTTAGGTGCTTCTACAGAATTGGGACAAGATTTTATGGCCGATAAATGAAGTTTCCAGATAAGAAACAATGATTTCAACTGATTTTTTTGTCAATTCTAATAAGTTACAATGGTAGTTTCCAAATTATGCAGTCGGAATTACCTCAATATTACTGAATCATTAAACAAAACAACTTTAATCGTGTTAGTAAGTGAAAAATTATGACATCTTGTAAAATTACCTCCTTTTTTGAACTCTTACAACCGTTTTCATCAAATTCTATTTTGTATTTTCTTGAATAAACAATTTTCTACCTTATCGATTTTCGTCATTTTTTGGATATAATCATCTTAAAAATATGAGGAATACGTAGATACCATTGTTTTCATGTGAAATTCAGTTTACGATTTCCGAAATTTCGTCCCAATAGTGTAGAAGCGCCGATTTTTGTTATAATGCCTATAAATTCCCATTAATTATTTAAAAATTATTTTATTCATAAAAATAAAACTAGATCAATTTACGTGATTTTTAGAATATAATATTTTCTTTCTGTCATGTATGTACATTATGCAGATTTTTCTATATTTTTTTCTTTTTTATATATTCTAGACAAGTACTCATGAAACATGGAACATGCTTTAAAGTTGGTAAGTGCTTGTTTTCGTCTCTTTTGCTACAAAAAATAAAATACTTTTACTTTAATTCCTTTTACCTATTCTTTAAGTAATTGCGTATATGCATTTGTTTTCTTGGAATTGGATTACTATTGAATAAAATAAGAGATGGACAAATAAACAGAACAGAAAAATTGGTACAAAAACAAGAACCGATCTTGAAAATTCAATTCTAACTCACCAATCATGTCTAATGGTTGCAAGAAATTTTTCTTTAAAAATGCATTTTTTTTCATTGGCGTCTGACTAGGATCCTCAATTGCTGCCAATAAAGGTTTGCTGTTTGCTGAATTATTTTCAGACAAGTCTGGTAACGGCCTATTGGGCCATTGACTAGATTTCTTGGAGTCTAAATCCTTTGGTGGTGCTAAAGTGTCTTGTCTGGAACTAACTACAGAAATTGATTTTGTTAAAAATACAGAGTTATTTTGATTAGCATTGGACGGCAAAAGACGTTCAGTGTCTCTGACTGGACTGGAATAGAAATGAGATGGTGACGGTACTGATTCTACTGCTGGAAGATTGGTCGGGGTGTTTTCTCGGATACTGTTTTCTTTCTCCTGCTGAAAAAAGACATAAGAAAATATTTGTATATAAAATAAAAGTTTTACTTACAAATTTGTTTTCACATGTAATCTGATAAACTGGCAAAATTCATGCAATTTTATCAAAATTTAAAAAGTTTTGCCACTTTTGCGACAATATTATCAATCCCAAACAAAGTCAACCTACCTTACAAGTGGATTCTCACAAATTATCATTGAAAAAAGCAAAACTAATTCTCAACACTAGCTCGAAAAACCAGCTGGTAAAAATAGAAGATTAGCTGAGGTGTTTCTGATGAATTCGTGAAAGATAAGTTTCACAAGTGAGCCTGGCATTCTCTATTACATGGGAAAAGTTGGTTTAATGATGAGAAGAGAGAAGGGAGGAAGAGAAATGAAATTGATTTTTTGGAGAGGAGAAAAAGAAAGAAGAAAGCAAAGTTATTAGATATACTGGTCGTAATAAGAGAGGAGAGCAAATGATGACTGAATAAAAGAAAAGTTTTTTGATGATTAAACAGTCTCCTTGTCCCAGCCTGAGGAATCCACGTTGGTGTGGGCGTATGTTACTGGGGCTTGCAAGCAAACCAACTTTGTTCAGACAAGCTTAGAAAAAAAGTGTTTGATTAAAAACAGACTCTAACCATCCATAATGTATTTCTTAAATCATAATCAAATATTTAATTCGAATATTTAACTAAATAATTTTCTTTATAAGAAAACAATTACCAATGACTTGTTAATCATTTTTTTTTTGTTGCTTTTTTTTGTGTTTTGAAAGTGATTCAGTTTTTTCAGATGAGGGTTTTTAACTGAATGGTGACTTTTGGTGAGAGAAGAAACTACTAGAAACGATCAGTGACCAGACAACCAACTTTGGAGACAAACTGGAAAGCAAAAGTACTGTTTTAATATCTCTGAAAACCCGTTGATGTGGAAATTGTGTTGCCACATGGACTTAGAGTTTGTGCATTTTTGTGCACCTTTGAACTAAAATTAATGATGGTTCCAGTGTTCAGTGAATGCTTGAATATATTTAAGGTGTCTGAGACTAGACAATGTTACATTTATGATTGCACAGTTGGGGATCGCATTTAACTTGTAATCCACTGTCACTGTGGACAATACACTTTACCAAAGTATCTTCTCGATTTATAAATTTATACACTTTATCACACTGAAAGTGACATTAAAATCCTAATCACATATACAAAATAAAAGAAATTTAACTACTGAGTATTTCCACATGATTGACATATCTCTAACTATCAAGCTAGAAAACTAATCACACCTGAGAGTATCTTATATCTCTACAAAGCCAGCATTCGCTCTTGCATGGAGTATTGTTGCCACATTTCAGTTGGTGAATCTAGAGTCTAAAAAGAGTCTACAACCTAATAAGTCTAAAAAGAGTCTACAACCTAATAAGTCTAAAAAGAGTCTACAACCTAATAAGTCTAAAAAGAGTCTACAACCTAATAAGTCTAAAAAGAGTCTACAACCTAATAAGTCTAAAAAGAGTCTACCAACCTAATAAGTCTAAAAAGAGTCTACCAACCTAATAAGTCTAAAAAGAGTCTACCAACCTAATATAATAACATAATATGAACCAAGCTCAAACCCATGTCCCATCAACGCAATGTTGCATTCCTGTGTTTTACAAGTAATTTTGTTGAATGTGCCCTGATGAACTTGTAGCACTAATGATTCCTTGGTAGAAATGCTCCTGACGAACCTGACATGTAGCAAAATATGCTGTAAAATTTTCTACTCCGAAAGTTTCTTCCCTCAATCTTCTAGACTTTGGAGTTCCTTCCCTGTCTCCTGCTCCCCTGACTATACTAACATACAGAAATTTAAATGTAATGTGAACAGACATCTCTCTGTGCAACTCCATACATATTGTCCCTATAGACATGGTCTCAAATACTAGCCCTTTACATGCAAGTGGCAATATGCTATGTTTGGGGTGAATAAGAGTTTTAAAAAAACAAATCTAATTTGCATATCGATTTGAAAAATTACATCTCATTAATTTACTATTACTTATTAGTGTTTTCTAATTCAATGACTGCAGAGATTCTATTCAAGCATATTTTTCAGATTGTTGATATAAAATTTGCATTTTGCATGGAAGAAGTTGAAAAAACTCTGAGGGTTGTGATTCTATTAGACATAAACTCACAACACTTCTCCAACTCCAAAAGATAAAAACACACACAGAAACTGTAACAAATGAGTTGGTGAGTATCTCTCTTCCCACGTTAATTTCAGTACAAAATTAAATTCTACCATAATGCCTTTCACTTCATTTGAAGGTATGATTCATGGCTTAATGCAAAGGCAATTTACGGACAACTTTTACTTGAGAAAACACAATCTTATTAACCAACTGTACTAACCCAATGTTGCCCGGGAGTCGTTTTATCTTTAAATCTTGTTTCACTCAGTGGCTTACATTCAAATTTTTTACTCTTTATTTTGCAATAAAATCAATTTGAACATCTTTAAATTACATGAATATTTTAGATTTTTTTTGTAACTTTTTTTTTTACCAAATTATTTTCTTTAAATAGAATTTTTAACAGATTTAATTATTACTGTATGATTGTTTGGTTCTTATTTAGAATTTGACTTAATTAAATAAACAAAAATACACAAAAATCATGATGTACATAGTCATCACAGAACAAAGATGTCATATTCTAAAAATTATGTAGATTGATCAAGTAGTTTTTCTTTTTAACTAAGAAAATCAAATTTCATGACAAGGCAGCCAGGAGCCAACATGTTGTTTTAGAATATGTTAAAATTCAATAACGATGGCTCAATACGACTACTGATATTTTGTTTGCATTCAAAAAAATTAATTACTAAAAAATTGTAAAAAATTATTTTCTATATTAAAAAAGACTACTTCGTCCATTTACATGATTTTTGAAATATGACATCCTTGTTTCATGACGAGTTTGTATATCATAACGATTATTTCTATAGTTTTTTTGTTTTTTTTAATGAAGTCAAATTGTAAATAAGGACTAATAGGTGGCTGGATTATCAGTTGAATGATGAAAAATATTATAAACAGATTGAAAAATCATGAATGGAATGAACAAAATTTGATTACTTTAAGAGGACAAGGAATAATATTTGTTGACATTTTCTTAACATAAATTTTTGAATGAAATCAAAGTGAAAAAAATGGTGGTTCTGACCCAACGGGTCGCAAGTATGTCTAGTCTGAATAGAAATATGTCTATAAATGGAAGCTCACCTTGGAGAAATAATCAGAGTTAAGTCTCTGAAAAGGATTGCCGTTGCCATTTTTCAGATTTTCATCTTCCTTTGTATTCACTTCTTCTGCATTCTGACCGCATTCAAGTCTTTGTCTTTCTCTGGTAATAAAAACAATATAGAAAAATAACTCTTTGTATTGTTTGATTAGTTGAAGATCGAGGTGATATTTTTATCAATTGAGATCAGTGAACCTGAATATAGTTTTTCAAAAATAACCTTTCAGTAATGTTACTTAAAAAAATTCAAAATAAAACTATTTTTTTATTATCATTATTGTGGCGATGGTGTAGAGAGTCTGAGGGATAAATGACCATGACTAGCATGTGCCTGCTGTAAGGTAACAATGACCGCACAGACACGAACCTAAACCCATTTGATTATGCGAAATAGATGCTGTTGGCTGTTAGCTTTTTTTAAAGTGAGTAAGCTTTATCTTGAGAATCAGTTTGGATGCCATATCATTCAAATGTGTTTTGAATGGATAATGATTATCTCCTGTTGTTTTGGTTATAGTCAGCTAAGTACTTCCTAATTTCTGTAATGTTACCAAAAGTGGTGACAAAGCAAATCAGTTCCTTCACTTTGTTCTCTCATGCCGATATCTCTCTTGTGCATGTATTCTTTTTTTTATTACATTTTTTTTTCAATCGTTTTTTATTTTTATAGTTTCATAAACATGTATTTATGATATAAATTCAAATAAAAAAAACTTTTATTTTAAAATTCAAAAGAAAATTTTTATTTTTTATAATTCCATAAACATATATGGCTTATAAAATTTCTAATAAAATAAAAACTTATTTTTACTTTTTTTTTATTAAAAGTGCAAATAAAGACAAATTGTGTTATTTTTATCTTTTTATAATTTTGTTAATTTTTATTGTATACTTTTCAATAATATCCTTTTCTTATATATTTTATTTCAACAAATCGCTTCACAATAGAAATATTAAAGAAGAATAAAACTAAAGAAACTGATTTGCCTTGTGACCGTTTCCAATAGCGCTATGCCAGAAAGTTAGGTATGTTAGCTGACTATAACCTCTGTTTTTGGGCTGTTGTTTGTGAAGAGAAAGAAGAAATACTACAGCTAGTGTTAAGAGTGAACAAGGAAAGTAGAACTACTACTGCTGCTGCTGATATCAAGAGCGAATGCTGTCTCTGTTGTTGGTGAAAGGAAACATCGCACATGAATACTAGCATTCTGCATTCTTTTAACATGTAAATAATTTATGTGACTTAAATAGGAATTAATTAACCAAACACATCTTTCAATTATGCTGTTGCTATGAGAAGTTTTTCACCCAAACATGGTTATTTTTATTTGTTTGTTGGTTTTCTGTCAAATCAAATGAAACAAATAAAAATTAGCGACTGTATCTTGCTCAGACTTGCGCACCCATTTTAACAATATAATATGAAAAAAAAAAGAGCATTTTATGCTAACTTTGTGCATCTGATGCCCGAAGATGCTTAGAATGCTTGAGTGGCATGGGTGGAGTGAGCAGGAGCATGGTCATGCATAAAAACAAAGTTTCTTAGTAGAGCAACATTTATGTCATCTAGCCAAGGCACCAAAGATTCTCTCAAGAAATTGCAATGGGCAGCAGATGTCACTTTTATTCCTTCGGATACTTTTATAGGACCAATAAGTCCATCTCCAATGATACTTGCTCATATCATAACTCCTCCACCCTGTTTTTGTCTCAAGTAATGGTGACTCATCTCTGGAATAAACCCATCCTTTTGTCCAGTCATCAAGTCCATCAAGGGTTGCCCATTTTCCGCAGTAAAAAAACTTTACTCATAACCATCTTCATATATTTCTTTTTCTATTCCACCAGCAGTTCAGCCCGGCTTTGCTCGGGCCTTATGTACTGTTCATAACTTGCCCTATGTATGAATACACTTTATGTAAGATTTCAAATGTTTAGACCAAAATTTGTCTGAGTAATTTCATAGAGAATGCAGAGGTAAATATTTTAAACTTTGACCCCAATTTTGACTTGTTAACATTTATTATTTTGGTCTCAAATCAAAATAAAAAGTTTTACCCATGTCCAAGTTACTTACATCTAAAATTTCAAATCTTTACACCCAAAATTGGCAGAGGAATTTGGTAGAATCTGCAAAGGTCAACTCTTTCAACTTTGACTTTTTGGCAGCCAAATTTTCACCCAAAAACTGATTAAAATGCACGTCTGAATACCCGTTATGTATAAATTTAAAATGTTTAGACCCAAAATTGGCTGAATAGTTTGCTAGACCTCACAACGGTCAAATCTTTTGAACTTTGACCCCTTGGCAGCTCAAATTTTTGATCCAAGCCAAATAAAAAGCTTGCCCTATCTCTGAATACTCTTTATGTAAAATTTCAAATGTTTAGACCAGAAATTGGCTGAGTAATTTGATAGAGATCGCAGAGGTCAATTTTTTAAAACTTTGATGCCGATTTTGACTCCTTAACATTTATTTTTGGAGGCTCAAATCAAATTAAAAAGTTTAATTCATGTCCAAGTAACCTACATTTAAAATTTCAAGTGTTTAGACCCGAGTTTGGTAGAATTTTCAAAGGTCAAAACCGATTACAAAGATTTTCCCAAATCTCAAGACTCTTTATGTCAAATCTCGAGTTTCTAGACCGAAAATTGACAGAGTTAATTGGTAGGGAAATATACACAGACACACACACGCACACAGACAGAAATTTTCACTTTTATAGATGTATAGATTGTCACATTTTTGTGTCTTAGTGTAAAAGAAGGCTTTGTAAGTCATTGTTTGAGGAGTTGCATTTCTTACTTATTTTTAGTACACTAAGAGATTCAGTTGCTGTGAAGATTGATCTGCTTGAATATCCAGATTTTCTAAGGAGTAGAATTTCTATAAAAATTACTAAAATTGGTTAACAAATAGATAAGTAAATTTAATTTTTATTAAAAAGCTATTATCACAAGTCATGGTGTAGATTATTATTGCAAAATGTTTCTTTCAAAAATATACTTTCAATTAGCCAATGAAAACACTCAAAATATAAATTACTAATGGTGACTATTGAAAAATTGTCTATTAATAAATGTGTTCCTGGTGTTATGGTTGGCAAAGTTAGTAGATCCAGTGTGAGGGTAAAAACTTCTCTTCCCCATGGTTATGACTAACCAATTAACATATCAATCAGAATTAAATATTAAAATCAACTAGAAATACAATTATTAAAAAATAAAACACAAATCTCTGTATATATATATATATATATATATATATATATATATATATATATATATATATATATATATATATATATATACCTCAATAACTAATAGAACATGATATTTATTTGAAGAGCTAAATCTGATAATGGTAAGTTCAATCATGGAAACATTGGAAATTAAAAATCTTGACATTTTTATGATGAAAGTTGAAAGCAGAATTTCTTTATGCAGTATTATATATGGCATATATCTAAACTTCCATTTCAATTCAAGATCCAATAAACATAAAGACAAATATACAAATCTTTGTTATTATTTTACTAGAAACAAAGTTTAGATTGGCATACCAATTTAATTCATAGTTGAATATCTCTAAGACTCCGAATGTCTTAAAGGTTTCAGACTATGTAAGATGCTGCATATCTTCAATATTAGAAGATGAAATATGGTACTCCATGATGACAGTCCAAAATCATCAGATAATCTTCACATTAATTTGTTTTCGGAAACAAAACCCACTCTCTTCACCAGGTAAATGACAACCGATCATAGCTACAATATATGCCATGCTGCAGATATTATATCAGTTTTTCTTCTCCTATACTAGTTTGTCTATCAAGATTTCACCTAAAGCTGGATGGAGATGTAGCAAGATTAGAAATGGGTTTGTAAAGATGTTAAAAAATGTTAATTTTCCACATAAAGCTAGAGTAAGCATAAAATTTAATATTAGAAGTTAATAGACTAGAGTCATGATTATATCACAAGATATGATGGTGTGGGAGGAAGTATGTGGCAATTCTGCTTTTTGAGCACATGATGTCAAAGTGAACAGACATCTTTTTCAAGATTCACTATCCCTACGAAGGGGGTGAGGATCAGGAAATTGCAGCTCATCTAGATGTACATTGTTGTAAATTGCTCAAGGAAATAAACTGAATCACAGAACCAAATAATGGTGTTATTTGTTGTTCTTTTAAATTGCCTTGATATCTGACCAGCCCATTTAGCATAATGATAAAAGTGTTTGCTAATGGGCCGACAGACTAGGATTCAATCATCTGTCAAGTTATATCAAAGACTTAAAAAAAACAATGGTACTTGATACACTATTGCTAAATACTCCGCATTATAAGAGGAGGATCAAGTGCGAGTCGAGTAATCTTGGAAATGGAGTGGTACCCTCTCTTACCGCTGGATGTAGCAGCTAATGAAAAGGAAGCCTTTGGGTTACCCTCAACTATAGTTAGCCACTTAGTTTTTAATTGCCTCTATTATTTCAAAGAGAAGAAAGATCGCCATCAACTACTTTAGAGGTGAATAGCTGCTTTTTGTCCACAACCATTTATTCACAATGGAGATTGTAAAACAATCTATATTACTATGCAATAGAGAAATGGGTTCATACCTTCCCAAGTGTATTAATGAAAGTGTGATAACATTAACAAAAGCTAAACAGTTTATGCTAGGCACCATTCTATATCAATAACCATTGTGAAAATATCGGAAACAATTAGACAAACCTTTCCTTTCGAATCTGACGAACTCTTTCTTTTCGCTCAGCAGATTCTTTTTCCTTCTGCAGGTTCAGCTCTTTCAACTCCTTGGTCATACGTGCAGAGACAGTATCATAATTTTCATCTATCACAGTACACAGCCACATAAGACCATCAACAATATTGGGATCCATTTTTTTTCCTGTACCAAAAGATGCTGAACAAGATTCCTATATATAAATAAAAAAAGATATATAGCCAATCTCTACTGCTTACTGTTAAGTAATACATATCAAAGGAGTTGATTCTCTAAAAATAAGTGGATTATATTTTATGTATCTAAAATATTTACAATGATTATTCAAATGTATTTGTTAAATCAATTTAATCAAATTCGAGAAAAAATTTTTTCTGCAAGTGATTAAAGCAAAATAAAACAAAAGTAACAAAAACAAAACAAATAAAAACACAAAAATAATTCCTACAAATAACAAAAGGAAAAATGTTTGTTACCACTCGGCATGGACAACGGTTTTTATTGACCAATGTCTCAATGGTGAGAACTTCACAGACTTCCAGTTCATCCAAAGCCCCCATTTTGTCTTGTTTATTGGCAAGTCTAAAATAAGAATAAAGATACTTAACAAGGATTCGCCTTTTATATACACAGGGAGATATTAAATTGTGATGTTATCAATTCATACATAAATTAAATTTTTCTTAAAAAAATAACATTTTTGCATGCAAAAAACTAAAAAAAACTAACATTTTTGCATGAAAAAAATTTAAGTAAATCAACAATTTTAAATCATCATCACTTTAACATGTTAGCAAGTTATAAATTGTCTTCCAAACTAACTCATCTCTGGCCAGGTCTTCATTTATCACTTATTTTCTTAAGACTGCACAAGCAAGTTTGGGGCCAAGGTGGAAAGTCATGTGGTGATGGAGTGAGACTATGCCAACACCGAGGGATAAAGCACTGAGGCCCCAACTAGTCATCGTCAAGATTGACGGACTGCATGATGATGATGATGATGATGATGATGATGATGATTTTATTTAGTGCATCCTTATCATATCTTCTTTGCTGACCCATCTACCTTGATTAACCTAAGAACTCTCATCCATTCTATCAATGCATCTTGTAAAACTGTTTTGTAAAAATCACGCTTATTGTAGCATATTTACACATTTCAAACGTGTTTTTCTTAGATTACATGTATTGTACTAAATAGTTTTGAAGTCAGAATGGTTCAGCAGCATTAAATATTTAAAAAGAAACAACATAAAATTATTTTTAGTGCTTACTAGCTCTATATATATATATATATATATATATATATATATATATCCCATTGTCCGGTTGAAACATATTGCCGAGCAAGGGATTAATCACAAAATATTTAAGATACACCGAATATCCTAAGTTGTTATGAAAAGTGACACGTGGGATTTAGGGAAGCATAAAACACATTCATTTTGGTCTACGAAAATCAAACGTGAAGTAACTTTCATAGCTTTAATAAATAAGTCTACTTCTTGCTTTAAGCGCCAACGTTATCAGTCAGCTTTTAATAATTGAAAATAAATTAAATATAAATTAAATTAAAATAAATTAAAATAAATCAAATTTAAATAATATTTCTAAATAGAACAATTGAAACGATTCTATTACGACAAATAATTAATAACATCGAGCTAATTATTAAAATAGTTTTTTTTAATGTAATATGCAGATGAGGGTACTCATTAAAAGTAGATTTCTTTTGAATACAGAGTATATATATATAGAAATCATGTTGAAATGAATTTCTTTTGAATACAGAGTATATATATAGAAATCATGTTGAAATGAATTTCTTTTGAATACAGAGTATATATATAGAAATCATGTTGAAATGAATTTCTTTTGAATACAGAGTATATATATAGAAATCATGTTGAAATGAATTTCTTTTGAATACAGAGTATATATATAGAAATCATGTTGAAATGAATTTCTTTTGAATACAGAGTATATATATAGAAATCATGTTGAAATGAATTTCTTTTGACTACAGAGTATATATATAGAAATCATGTTGAAATGAATTTCTTTTGAATACAGAGTATATATATAGAAATCATGTTGAAATGAATTTCTTTTGAATACAGAGTATATATATATAGAAATCATGTTGAAATGAATTTCTTTTGAATACAGAGTATATATATATATAGAAATCATGTTGAAATGAATTTCTTTTGACTACAGAGTATATATATAGAAATCATGTTGAAATGAATTTCTTTTGACTACAGAGTATATATATAGAAATCATGTTGAAATGAATTTCTTTTGAATACAGAGTATATATATAGAAATCATGTTGAAATGAATTTCTTTTGAATACAGAGTATATATATAGAAATCATGTTGAAATGAATTTCTTTTGAATACAGAGTATATATATAGAAATCATGTTGAAATGAATTTCTTTTGAATACAGAGTATATATATAGAAATCATGTTGAAATGAATTTCTTTTGAATACAGAGTATATATATAGAAATCATGTTGAAATGAATTTCTTTTGAATACAGAGTATATATATAGAAATCATGTTGAAATGAATTTCTTTTGAATACAGAGTATATATATAGAAATCATGTTGAAATGAATTTCTTTTGAATACAGAGTATATATATAGAAATCATGTTGAAATGAATTTCTTTTGACTACAGAGTATATATATAGAAATCATGTTGAAATGAATTTCTTTTGAATACAGAGTATATATATAGAAATCATGTTGAAATGAATTTCTTTTGAATACAGAGTATATATATATAGAAATCATGTTGAAATGAATTTCTTTTGAATACAGAGTATATATATATATAGAAATCATGTTGAAATGAATTTCTTTTGACTACAGAGTATATATATAGAAATCATGTTGAAATGAATTTCTTTTGACTACAGAGTATATATATAGAAATCATGTTGAAATGAATTTCTTTTGAATACAGAGTATATATATAGAAATCATGTTGAAATGAATTTCTTTTGAATACAGAGTATATATATAGAAATCATGTTGAAATGAATTTCTTTTGAATACAGAGTATATATATAGAAATCATGTTGAAATGAATTTCTTTTGAATACAGAGTATATATATAGAAATCATGTTGAAATGAATTTCTTTTGACTACAGAGTATATATATAGAAATCATGTTGAAATGAATTTCTTTTGAATACAGAGTATATATATAGAAATCATGTTGAAATGAATTTCTTTTGAATACAGAGTATATATATAGAAATCATGTTGAAATGAATTTCTTTTGAATACAGAGTATATATATAGAAATCATGTTGAAATGAATTTCTTTTGAATACAGAGTATATATATAGAAATCATGTTGAAATGAATTTCTTTTGAATACAGAGTATATATATAGAAATCATGTTGAAATGAATTTCTTTTGAATACAGAGTATATATATAGAAATCATATTGAAATGAATTTCTTTTGAATACAGAGTATATATATAGAAATCATGTTGAGATGAATTTCTTTTGAATACAGAGTATATATATAGAAATCATGTTGAAATGAATTTCTTTTGAATACAGAGTATATATATAGAAATCATGTTGAAATGAATTTCTTTTGAATACAGAGTATATATATAGAAATCATGTTGAAATGAATTTCTTTTGAATACAGAGTATATATATAGAAATCATGTTGAAATGAATTTCTTTTGAATACAGAGTATATATATAGAAAACATGTTGAAATGAATTTCTTTTGAATACAGAGTATATATATAGAAATCATATTGAAATGAATTTCTTTTGAATACAGAGTATATATATATAGAAATCATGTTGAAATGAATTTCTTTTGAATACAGAGTATATATATAGAAATCATGTTGAAATGAATTTCTTTTGAATACAGAGTATATATATAGAAATCATGTTGAAATGAATTTCTTTTGAATACAGAGTATATATATAGAAATCATGTTGAAATGAATTTCTTTTTAATACAGAGTATATATATAGAAATCATGTTGAAATGAATTTCTTTTCACTACAGAGTATATATATAGAAATCATGTTGAAATGAATTTCTTTTGAATACAGAGTATATATATAGAAATCATGTTGAAATGAATTTCTTTTGAATACAGAGTATATATATAGAAATCATGTTGAAATGAATTTCTTTTGAATACAGAGTATATATATAGAAATCATGTTGAAATGAATTTCTTTTGAATACAGAGTATATATATAGAAATCATGTTGAAATGAATTTCTTTTGAATACAGAGTATATATATAGAAATCATGTTGAAATGAATTTCTTTTGAATACAGAGTATATATATAGAAATCATATTGAAATGAATTTCTTTTGAATACAGAGTATATATATATAGAAATCATGTTGAAATGAATTTCTTTTGAATACAGAGTATATATATAGAAATCATGTTGAAATGAATTTCTTTTGAATACAGAGTATATATATAGAAATCATGTTGAAATGAATTTCTTTTGAATACAGAGTATATATATAGAAATCATGTTGAAATGAATTTCTTTTGAATACAGAGTATATATATAGAAATCATGTTGAAATGAATTTCTTTTGAATACAGAGTATATATATAGAAATCATGTTGAAATGAATTTCTTTTCACTACAGAGTATATATATAGAAATCATGTTGAAATGAATTTCTTTTGAATACAGAGTATATATATAGAAATCATGTTGAAATGAATTTCTTTTGAATACAGAGTATATATATAGAAATCATGTTGAAATGAATTTCTTTTGAATACAGAGTATATATATAGAAATCATGTTGAAATGAATTTCTTTTGAATACAGAGTATATATATAGAAATCATGTTGAAATGAATTTCTTTTGAATACAGAGTATATATATAGAAATCATGTTGAAATGAATTTCTTTTGAATACAGAGTATATATATATAGAAATCATGTTGAAATGAATTTCTTTTGAATACAGAGTATATATATATAGAAATCATGTTGAAATGAATTTCTTTTGAATACAGAGTATATATATAGAAATCATGTTGAAATGAATTTCTTTTGAATACAGAGTATATATATAGAAATCATGTTGAAATGAATTTCTTTTGAATACAGAGTATATATATAGAAATCATGTTGAAATGAATTTCTTTTGAATACAGAGTATATATATATAGAAATCATGTTGAAATGAATTTCTTTTGAATACAGAGTATATATATAGAAATCATGTTGAAATGAATTTCTTTTGAATACAGAGTATATATATAGAAATCATGTTGAAATGAATTTCTTTTGAATACAGAGTATATATATAGAAATCATGTTGAAATGAATTTCTTTTGAATACAGAGTATATATATAGAAATCATGTTGAAATGAATTTCTTTTGAATACAGAGTATATATATAGAAATCATGTTGAAATGAATTTCTTTTCACTACAGAGTATATATATAGAAATCATGTTGAAATGAATTTCTTTTGAATACAGAGTATATATATAGAAATCATGTTGAAATGAATTTCTTTTGAATACAGAGTATATATATAGAAATCATGTTGAAATGAATTTCTTTTGAATACAGAGTATATATATAGAAATCATGTTGAAATGAATTTCTTTTGAATACAGAGTATATATATAGAAATCATGTTGAAATGAATTTCTTTTGAATACAGAGTATATATATAGAAATCATGTTGAAATGAATTTCTTTTGAATACAGAGTATATATATAGAAATCATGTTGAAATGAATTTCTTTTGAATACAGAGTATATATATAGAAATCATGTTGAAATGAATTTCTTTTGAATACAGAGTATATATATAGAAATCATGTTGAAATGAATTTCTTTTGAATACAGAGTATATATATAGAAATCATGTTGAAATGAATTTCTTTTGAATACAGAGTATATATATAGAAATCATGTTGAAATGAATTTCTTTTCACTACAGAGTATATATATAGAAATCATGTTGAAATGAATTTCTTTTGAATACAGAGTATATATATAGAAATCATGTTGAAATGAATTTCTTTTGAATACAGAGTATATATATAGAAATCATGTTGAAATGAATTTCTTTTGAATACAGAGTATATATATAGAAATCATGTTGAAATGAATTTCTTTTGAATACAGAGTATATATATAGAAATCATGTTGAAATGAATTTCTTTTGAATACAGAGTATATATATAGAAATCATGTTGAAATGAATTTCTTTTGAATACAGAGTATATATATATAGAAATCATGTTGAAATGAATTTCTTTTGAATACAGAGTATATATATATAGAAATCATGTTGAAATGAATTTCTTTTGAATACAGAGTATATATATAGAAATCATGTTGAAATGAATTTCTTTTGAATACAGAGTATATATATAGAAATCATGTTGAAATGAATTTCTTTTGAATACAGAGTATATATATAGAAATCATGTTGAAATGAATTTCTTTTGAATACAGAGTATATATATAGAAATCATGTTGAAATGAATTTCTTTTGAATACAGAGTATATATATAGAAATCATGTTGAAATGAATTTCTTTTGAATACAGAGTATATATATAGAAATCATGTTGAAATGAATTTCTTTTGAATACAGAGTATATATATAGAAATCATGTTGAAATGAATTTCTTTTGACTACAGAGTATATATATAGAAATCATGTTGAAATGAATTTCTTTTGAATACAGAGTATATATATAGAAATCATATTGAAATGAATTTCTTTTGACTACAGAGTATATATATAGAAATCATGTTGAAATGAATTTCTTTTGACTACAGAGTATATATATAGAAATCATGTTGAAATGAATTTCTTTTGAATACAGAGTATATATATAGAAATCATGTTGAAATGAATTTCTTTTGAATACAGAGTATATATATAGAAATCATATTGAAATGAATTTCTTTTGAATACAGAATATATATATAGAAATCATATTGAAATGAATTTCTTTTGAATACAGAGTATATATATAGAAATCATGTTGAAATGAATTTCTTTTGAATACAGAGTATATATATAGAAATCATATTGAAATGAATTTCTTTTGAATACAGAGTATATATATAGAAATCATGTTGAAATGAATTTCTTTTGAATACAGAGTATATATATAGAAATCATGTTGAAATGAATTTCTTTTGAATACAGAGTATATATATAGAAATCATATTGAAATGAATTTCTTTTGAATACAGAGTATATATATATATAGAAATCATGTTGAAATGAATTTCTTTTGAATACAGAGTATATATATAGAAATCATATTGAAATGAATTTCTTTTGAATACAGAGTATATATATATATAGAAATCATATTGAAATGAATTTCTTTTGAATACAGAGTATATATATAGAAATCATATTGAAATGAATTTCTTTTGAATACAGAGTATATATATAGAAATCATGTTGAAATGAATTTCTTTTGAATACAGAGTATATATATAGAAATCATATTGAAATGAATTTCTTTTGAATACAGAGTATATATATATAGAAATCATGTTGAAATGAATTTCTTTTGAATACAGAGTATATATATAGAAATCATATTGAAATGAATTTCTTTTGAATACAGAGTATATATATATATAGAAATCATGTTGAAATGAATTTCTTTTGAATACAGAGTATATATATAGAAATCATATTGAAATGAATTTCTTTTGAATACAGAGTATATATATAGAAATCATATTGAAATGAATTTCTTTTGAATACAGAGTATATATATAGAAATCATGTTGAAATGAATTTCTTTTGAATACAGAGTATATATATAGAAATCATATTGAAATGAATTTCTTTTGAATACAGAGTATATATATATATAGAAATCATGTTGAAATGAATTTCTTTTGAATACAGAGTATATATATAGAAATCATATTGAAATGAATTTCTTTTGAATACAGAGTATATATATATATAGAAATCATATTGAAATGAATTTCTTTTGAATACAGAGTATATATATAGAAATCATATTGAAATGAATTTCTTTTGAATACAGAGTATATATATAGAAATCATGTTGAAATGAATTTCTTTTGAATACAGAGTATATATATAGAAATCATATTGAAATGAATTTCTTTTGAATACAGAGTATATATATATAGAAATCATGTTGAAATGAATTTCTTTTGAATACAGAGTATATATATAGAAATCATGTTGAAATGAATTTCTTTTGAATACAGAGTATATATATAGAAATCATATTGAAATGAATTTCTTTTGAATACAGAGTATATATATATAGAAATCATGTTGAAATGAATTTCTTTTGAATACAGAGTATATATATAGAAATCATGTTGAAATGAAATCATATACAAGTTTGTTTTCAGTATGAAAATTAATTTGTGAAACAGTGCACCTTTTGTACTTATTAATTACATTGTGAACAAACAAACAAACAAACAGGTAGGAATACAACTTTATTATAATACAAGAAGCAAGAAAGGATGCCCGCACGATCCACAGAGTTTTATAATTTTATAGATAAGCATTTTTTTTTATTACATTATATTTACCCCTTTGAACTCATCGTTTACCAAAATGCGTTTTTATTTTTAAAAAATAGATTTTATTCTTTGATATTTTTTTTTATCATAATCAAGCAGATACTACTTGCAACAATTGAATTTACTGGTATACTTTTTAAATTAAACAAATAAAAAAATATATATCTTCTTTGAATTCTGCTGGCTGATTTTTTAAATAAGCATTCTACTATAAAGAAGTTAAAGGTGAAGAGTTGACCTCTTTCCAGCAAGCAATCTGTGTTCTATGATGAACCAGAATCAACAATAACCTAAGAATAAAAAAGGAAATATAAAAGACAAAAAAAAAAAAAAAAGCAAAGACTCACAGCAACATTGGTTTTCCAGACATAGACGGATGCTCTAGAAGAGTTTCAAGAACTTCTTTTGTCTCTTCCATTCTAGTAAATGTACTGGCATCAACAACAAAGATTATTCCATGTACTTCAGCTAAGTAATTCTTCCAAATGTCTCGGATCTTTTTGCCTCCACCCAAATCAAACAGGGTGATCCCATATTTGCCCAATCTGATGTCATCTTTATCAAAGCCGATAGTAACAGTTGTGTCTGCGTGGTCAGCCTCTACAAACATAAACAAACTTTAGGAAACAAAAAAACTCTTACTTTAAACAATTGCTTACAAATAAACTTTTAAAACAGGGTTTTAACCTTCTAAGCAGGGTTGTGTACGTATATATTTGGGCTGTCAAAAGAATCAATACTTCTATATTTTTCAATACTACGTCTGTTAAAACAATACATGTTATTTATACGTTTGATACTGAAAGAGTAAAGAATATGATACCGATTTTGCATAGCTTAATTTTTAACTTTTTAAATATTTTTCCTATTTGGTTACTTTCACAACAATTTAATTTCTCTCCCTCTCTCCTGAGATCAGATTTTTGATCTAGGGGTGTTGTTATGTAGCCGGTGAATGTGTGTGCGTATATATATATATATATATATATATATATATATACACACACACACACATATCTGTATTTCTTACTTGTGTTAATCATCTAGTGGTGTATATCACAGTGTCTTTGATATCTAATGAATGTTTGTATACATAGTATAGAAATATTCATTGTTCTGCATGTATATATATAATGTTCATTAAAAAATTATAAATACACCAAGCCTCAAAGGAAAAGAAAACAACAACAATTGCTCCTGACGATAATTGGATGCACCGATAGAAAGCGCTTGAGAAAAAAATATGGCCGAACAACAACCTTTGGGTGCCATTCTATAGAATATGCTTGCCGAAATTAAAAAGACTGCTCAGCAAATGGAAAAGATATCCAGAAAAATCGGAAAAAGGAATAACTCTGTCATGTTCAATCAGCCGTATCTAAATAATGTTCACTGTGTGTGCGTCCACTTCTCCACAAATACATACTGTGTTGCAATATTTTGGATGTGTAATGGGGTATGATCCCACACAGTCGGACAATTCTATTTATAAACGATGCTGCTAGGAACTGACGAATCGAATTAATTCACGTTCTGCTACCAACCAATCAGAAACCAGAATTGCTCCATAAATATTAAACCTTTTCTGTAGCAATTTTGCATGTTTTTTCCGTCTCGACACGGTAAGAATATTTTGCTCTGTGGAACTGTCTACTGCAAACCAGTCACCTCTCAGGACTTGTGTGTAACAACGAACCATCAGAAACTGTTCTGTCTACTACAAAACAGTCACCTCTCAAGACTTGTTTAGAACAACAAACCATCGGAAACTGTTCTGAAACTAAACATGGCTTCTAGAAGTTATGTGCCCATCGTGCGTCTTTATTTCGATGGATCCGAATCAAAATTAGAATTGTGGCAAGTTAAATTTCTAGGATATCTACGAATCCAAAAGGTACACAAAGTACTTCAAACACAACCTGAAAACAGAAACGACCCCGACTGCATTGAAAAGAACGCAACTGTCTTTATGGAATTAATACAGTGTTTAGATGACCGAAGTCCATCACTGGTAATGAGAGAAGCCCTGGATGATGGCTGCAAATCATTGAACATATTGAGAGAGCATTAGTTATCAAAAGGAAAACCCAAAATTATTTCTTTATACACTGAACTGACCTCTCTTAAACGAATGGAAGCCGAAACTATTACTGATTATATTATAAGAGCCGAAACGACTGCAAATTCTTTAAAAATGTCTGGTGAAGTTATAAGTGACAGTCTGTTAATTTCCATGGTCCTTAAGGGATTACCAAGTGATTTCAAGCCATTTACCACCGTGATAACCCAAAAAGAAAAACCCATGACTTTTAGCCAATTCAAGGTAGCACTCAGAAGTTACGAAGAAACTGAAAAAATGATCACAGAAAAAAACGAATCCACAAATATCATGAAATTTAAAAATACACACATAAAAACACCAAAATTAAATTATACCCATGCCAGGAATAAAAACCGCAACTTTGCCAAAAACAATTTTTCTCCTAAGAAAAGTAAAAAAATTATTTGCTATAATTGTGGACGACCTAATCACAAGAGTTTCTCGCTAAAGAACAATAAAGGTGAACTGTGTTTCTGTATTATAGAAAATGCTCTTCTAATCCCAAAATTTAAACAAAATATATTTTCTGTACAAGCTGCCACAAAACAAGGTGCAAATATAAACTTTAGCCCCAATAAATCAAAACTGGTATACTCGAATGGAACTGTATTCGACATTAAAGAAAATAGAAGACTATATTATTTAAATAGCGTAGTCCCATCGAAAACCGCCTGCCATGATCTATAGACATGGCATAAAATTCTTGGACACTGCAATATTCCTGATATCAAAAAAGTTGCCGACTGTAGTTGATGGAATGAAAATACAAACATCAAAATTATTCAACTGCAACGTCTGTACGCAAGGGAAAATGACAAACTATCAAAGCAAGATACCAGACAAGAAGGCCAAAAAAATCCTATCAATGGTGCATTGTGACTTGAATGGTCCTGTGGAACCGATGGTCAGAGAACATTATAGATATGTGTTGAATTTCGTAGATGACCATTCAGGTTTAATAATGGTTTACTTTTTAAAGAACAAATCTGATACCCTGCTAGCAACTAAAAAATATCTAGCCGACATGACTTCCTACGGTGAAGTCAAGTGTATTCGCTCTGACAACAGTACGGAATTCACCAATAAAGACTTTGAACTTTTACTAATTAACCATCATATCAGGCATGAAAAATCAGCTCCTAGATCGCCACACCAAAACGGGACTGCTGAACGTGCGTGGCGGACACTTTTTTGAAATGGCAAGATGCCTACTCATTGAATCAAAACTCCCTAAAAACCTCTGAACGTATGCACTTATGGCGGCAGCCTATATACGCAACAGGTGCTTTAACAAAACACTATCTAAAACTCCATATGAATCTTTCTGTGGTAAAAAAACAAATTTAAGCAGAATGCATATATTTGGTTCAACTTGCTTCGCATACATAGATAAAACGAGTAAATTGAATATTAAAGCTGACAGAGGTATATTTCTTGGATACGATAAAAACAGTCCAGTCAATTTAGTATTTTTTCCAGAAAAAATAAAATAAAAAGAATCCGATGTGTAAAATTCACAGACACGTTTAAGTTTACAGACGAAAACCCGTCATATGAAGAAGATGAAATTATATTCCCTCAAATAATTAAAACAAACGAAGACAATAAAAATGACGGAGACAAGAGTATCCATGATGATGATGATGATGATGATGATGATGATAAAGACGAAAGATATCCCAAAAGAAATAGAAGGCGACCCGATTTTTTGTGGTCGACAATATAAAAGATTATCAAATCGACTATTGCTATTCAATGGAAAATGCGCCAAAAAGCTTTAATGAAGCAATTAATTCAGAACATCGTGATGAATGGAAAATTGCCATGAAAAAAGAAATAGATGCCTTAACCGAAAATGATACCTATACGGTAGTGCTTCTCCCAAAAGATAAACATGTTATTTCTACAAGATGGGTCTTTACAAAAAGACTACAGTATCAGGCGTAGAACAGTACAAAGCTAGATTTGTTGCTAGAGGGTAATCTCAGATTTACGGTATAGAATATTTTTCTACATTTTCACCGACCACAAACCTAACGAAAATCAGAATTTTACTGCAAATCGCATCACAAAATGACCTAAACATCCATCAAATGGACGTAAAAAATGCTTATTTGAATGCCCCAATAGACTGTGAAATTTATATTACTCCTCTAGAGGGATTTATAATGAAAAATAAAAATAGCGTGTAGCAACTTAACAAGTCATTATATGGTCTAAAGCAGAGTGCTCAGTGTTGGAATACAGTATTTCATGATTATATTATTAAACAACAATTTAGACAATGTGCTGTAGACCCTGTTTATATACCCAACACGAAGACGATAAACTACTGATTTTGGTTTTGTGGGTCGATGATATATTAATCGTACCAAATTGTGACATAATGTTAACCGATGTTAAGAACAAATTAAGTAAAAGATTAAAAATGACAGATCTTGGCAAAATATCATGGTTTTTGGGGATAGAATTTACTCAAAGCAAAGGACTTGTTACGATGAATCAATCGAGATACATCGACAAAATACTATTAAAATTTGGAATGGGAGAGTGCAAGAAATGCTCTACACCGGTCGGAAATTATATTAATAAAAATATACACACAGAATCTAAAATAATAAATGACAAACAATACTGTGAAATTATAGGTAGTCTTGTATACTTAATGACTGCGACCAGGCCCGACATATGCTATACAGTAACAAAACTGTCACAAAAATTATCACGACCGACAATGAAGGATTTAAACAGAGCTAAGCAAGTCCTGCGTTATTTAAAAGGAACTAAAGAACAGAAGTTAGTATTTAGAAAATCAAGAAATCCCCTAAAATTAGAAGGTTTTTTGAATTCAGGTTGGGGAAACGATGAAGATCAAAAAAGTATATCTGGATATTATTTCAGGCTCTCAGAAAATGGGCCTATTCTTTCATGGAAATCTAAAAAGCAACAGATTGTATCTCTCTCTACGTGTAAAGCAGAATTTATCGCGATCACACACACAACCCAGGAAAAAAATATCCTGAAGACTATTTTAGAGCCAGAATTGATTACAAGCCCCGTAGTAATTAATTGTGATAATCAAGCCAGTATAGTCTTAGCACAGAACACGATAGTCAACCAAAGATCTAAACATATAGATATAAAATACTATTTCATAAAAACGAAGTGAAAAAGGAATCCATTATTTTGAATTACATATCATCAGAACAAAATATCGCTGATGTATTCACGAAACCCGCAACAAGAATAAAGTTTAAGCGTTTTTTCTCAAAACTTGTTGGGGGATTCGACTGAATAATTTTTTTTTTTCACGGTCCTGTATGTACATAAATTTCTAATAAAAAAAAAAAAAAAAAATTGGTCCTGGACAAGACGTTAAACTGTATCCATTTTATTTGTATTATTAACACTTTAACCTACTAATGTGTAACTAATACTTTTGCTGAAATAAAACAAAAAAAAAAGAAAAAAACTAAAAAAAAAAGAAAAAAAGTCACTTTTTTTTAAAAACACCTTTTTAATTTTCCTTTTCAACAAAATACTTTTTGTATGCTTATTTTAAGGCGCGCAGAAATTACAATTGACTTTTATTTATTTCTTTTGTGCCCATTAGTTTTCTTTCTTATTTTTCAAAAATATCCTATCTTTTTTTTACATTGTTTTAATTAACAAAAAAAACAAAAAAACAAAACAAAAAAAAACTCTTTAAATGGGTACATATTGCATGTATGTTTATTTTTATGTATATTTATTTATATGTATGCGTTTTTTTTTCTTTTCATTTTTTTTTACAAAACTGCATAATCAAATTTAAGAAATGGCTTCTTTTTCACATACCCACCCCTTTTTAAGGTAAAAATACCTTCCATTTCTTTTATTTCTCTTCTCTGTACACATATATCTGTTTTGACATTTGAACACAATTAAAAATGGCATCTTTTTACATGCTAAAATTCTAAGATCCAAATGATTTCTAATTTTTGTTATGTATAATTGAATATAAAAATATATATTTATTTTTGAGCAGAACGAACACAAGGGACTTCCCCATTATAAAAAAAAGGGGGGGAATGTTGCAATATTTTGGATGTGTAATGGGGTATGATCCCACACAGTCGGACAATTCTATTTATAAACGATGCTGCTAGGAACTGACGAATCGAATTAATTCACGTTCTGCTACCAACCAATCAGAAACCAGAATTGCTCCATAAATATTAAACCTTTTCTGTAGCAATTTTGCATGTTTTTTCCGTCTCGACACGGTAAGAATATTTTGCTTTGTGGAACTGTCTACTGCAAAACAGTCACTTTTCAGGACTTGTGTATAACAACGAACCATCAGAAACTGTTCTGTCTACTGCAAACTAGTCACCTCTCAAGACTTGTTTAGAACAACGAACCATCGGAAGCTGTTCTGAAACTAAACACGGCTTACACTTCTAGATACTGTTAACAAATGTGACACATAAACTTTTACAGACAGCTTTACATACAATCAAATGATAACAATATGTCTGCTTGTCTCAGACCAAAAGAACCGCATACCTTCTTATATGTCCAAACCCTAAAAGAACGCCATAACAAGTTTTTACGTTTTACATGCGTTCTATTCGTCTTATGGATTCCTTTGTCAGAGTTTGACACATTGGGTCTCTTTTTACATTCTCACTCATTGTCCGTTCGATTTAAAATAGGATCGTTCACATGCCTGTTCGCTAACGCATTTCTCACCAACGCATTAGTTTGATCTCTACTAACTATTACGTCAGCAAAACAGACCAAATCACATGTCGTTCACATAAGCTAAAATCTTGTTTACTTAACCAAATTCCAATTTATATCAAAATTTCTAAATCGATTTTTTATTTTTTATTTTTATTTCTGAGTTAAATTCCTGACTAAACATTCCAGGTTGTAAATACACATTTTCCAAAATCTAATTGTTTTATTTTTCTAATAATAATATTAATAATAATCGACCAGGTTACCTGGCGTTGTCTGATCTGTGCTATCACTCACACACACACACACACACACACACACTCGCGCACAAATAAACAAATGTTCATTGATTTTAATTTCCCTACGCATTTGCACAGCAACATAATTTCAAATACGCCCACGTGCTTTTCTCACAACAGCAAAAGCAAAATGGACATATTTCTGGCAGACGTAGGCGAAGACAATACCACGCAACAATATCAACCAATGAGAAATTTTAGAAGATTGTTTTTTAATGCTTTTCCAAACCAAATATCAGCAGCAGCAATCTTGTGCTGGAATCTGATTAAAAAAGTATTTAAACGCAATAAATATTCTTTCTCTCTCTCTTTTTGCTCCAACTTGACATGAGAACAAGTCTCTTGTTTTCATCTCATCGTTGTTTTCAAATCTGTTGAAACCATAATTGCACACACCACGCGGGCATCCATTTTTGTTGAAAAATAATGTGGCGCATTTTAAATGAGAAGGAGGTGTCATTGTGTTTTATTTCTTTTTTTATTATTATTTTGTTTGGGGCAGAGGAATTTAATTTCTCTAAAATTTCTTTTACCCTACTGGTCAATATCTAACAATGTTAACGTTCTCCTGTTATACCAAACTGTTTGATAATTTCTGAGAAGTGGAATGATGTAAATAATTAGAAGAGAGGAAAGGGAAATGAGGATTTTTTAAAAATCAACCTCAATATTATTGTATTATTTAGACTACTGTTCTCACCGTGAAGGTTATTCTCAAAACATGTCAGCTAATGTAATCTCAACGTCTTCATGTACATTTTTTGAGTTCAGGAATCTACACAGAATTTCTAACAGAACCCTTTATGACAATAACACTCAAGATGAAAACAACAGTCAGAACAATTCAAATAATCCAAATTATTAATCCTCATCTAAAAAATTCAGAAACTCATTATTATTTATAAGTTTTTCAAAAAATTATTTTGAAAGTTACAAATTCAAAATGTGTTTACTTATTTATATTTTTTTGAAAATAAAGTTTTGGGTTTTCATACCAATTGAACAGCAAAAACTCATTATTATTTATAAGTTTTTCAAAAAATTATTTTGAAAGTTACAAATTCAAAATGTGTTTACTTATTTATATTTTTTGGAAAATAAATTTTTGGGTTTTCATACCAATTGAACAGCAAAAACTCATTATTATTTATAAGTTTTTCAAAAAATTATTTTGAAAGTTACAAATTCAAAATGTGTTTACTTATTTATATTTTTTGGAAAATAAATTTTTGGGTTTTCATACCAATTGAACAGCAAATACTATTAGTAAAGGCATTTTTTTTAATAAAAATTTACTGTTCAATTTTTAGAAAGCAGATCATTTTGCTATGTAAATTTAATGTAACGTTTCACTCCAGTGAATTTTTTATGTTCTTAAAACTAACTCAAATTTACAAACCTTTTATCAGAATTTCAGTCAAAATAATTACACTTACATGGCCAACTGATCTCCCCTCCAAAAATTGAAAAGTTTTAAAATGAAATCCTCCTGAAAGTCTTTGATTTGATTTGTTCTAGTATGCATGCCATTTTTAAAAATAATTACTTCCACTTTTTAAGTAAATATATTTATTGCTAATTAAACATTTTGAAGATTATTTAAGCATTATTTTTGACTAGAATATTGATTTTTCAAGCCCACAACCCTTTTAATGGCATTTTTGATAACAAGAAACGCCTATATTATATTTATCCCTCATTTTCTCAAATCCAACTTTATAACTTCTACTCCTGTTTTCCTTTGCTCTTCTTTACCAACTGACCCTGCTACCTCAACTGTACTACATCTTTTCACCCAAAAGCTATTATCCGCTCTTTCAATGTGATCAAACTAATAAAGTCTTCTGTTCTACACACATCTCTCTAGAAATGTTAAGATTTAATCTATCTTTGAGAGCTAAGCCTATCTTTAAAACTCATTAATTTCCTCTCATTTCTATCCATGCAAAACATATCCTCAACCATCATTGGACAAGCTTTACGTCCATACATCTAATAATAATATATAGTGACACAAATTTGAATGTGAAATTAATAAATTGTAATGCAATTTCACATTCAAATCGAGGCAATATACATATATATACATCATATGTTTGTTATATTTTATAGCTTTTATTATTTACTCATTAAAATTTGATTTATTATTTCGAGTACCAAAAGATGTTTATTCATTTGTATTATTTGGAATACACGAATTACTGTTCCCATCTTGAGTACCATTCTCACATTTCAGCCAATGTAACCTACAACCTTCTTCAAATGTATCTTGTCAAACTCAGAAATCTCTCTGCTGAATTTGAAAATCTATACAGAATTTCAAACAAAACCCTTTACTTAATCCACAAGGGTAGCATGTATTTGTTCGAGCAGTCATGGCTGGGTAGAAATCCGCAAGGACCACTGTCATAACAAAAAAGATACTAAGTAAAATTCAATTCTAAGCAACAGTCTTCTGGAGGTTGAAGGTTCAATCCTCAGTGCAGAATACACTTGTGAATTACTTAAGACTTATACCTAGTTATGGCTGATGGAACTAAGGCATGCTACAACTGTGGATTAAATAAAGTTTCATTTGAAATTCCATTTCAAAAATTCAGAAACATGCTTATTCGTATTATTTCCCAATAAATTAGTGTAACATAATGTCTTTGTCAAGCAAACAAAAATTTTATATTCTAGCTTTTATGTCTTGGTATGGGTATATCTTTCTTGAAAATGGCGGCACCATTTTGTGTGTTGTGTTATCCTTGGTAAGACACACGTGCGTTCAAATAAAGATGAAAAAAGCTAATCATTAAGAAACACTTGGATTTGCATATCTACATACATATGCTCAAATAAACAGTTTGTTGACGACAAACAGAAGAGGTTATAAAAACACGTAAAGTGATGTGCAAAGGGAGAAATGACACTAAATAAAGAGTACATCAATGTCCCACTACAATAAAAAAGACATATGTTGCCAACGGCAAAGATAGAAAACATGTATGCATAGAGAGCGTAAACAACTGCTACCAGAACCTGACAAACACGACATCAGGATTTGTGAAAGATGTCAAACTGATCAAAGCATATCCGATGGGTTTAAAGGTCCAATCAGAGAAAGGATATATCATTCTAAATTTCCCACATGATTGGAATGATTTTCAGATGGGAGTCCACCTTCTCTTTGATGTTGCAAGAAAAATTCAGCAGATATAACTTGGATAAAATATAAGGGAAATCACTCAGATAATTTTACCATCAAACCCTGACCCGACAACCATTTGGATACCCTTGAGGTAGACTTAATAGAAAATACACATGCAAGTAATTAGAAACCAGTAACCTTTAAAATATGTTTAAGAGCTGGGGACTGAATGGTTGATAAAGAAAATAAAGAAATAAAACCACAACTCCAGTTTTCAAAAGTCCCTATTGCATAATACCATAGAAAACTGCAGACACAAAAGAGTTGAAAGCAGTTGAATAATGATTCACCAACTAAGAGAGGAACACTAGCCTTTTCTCTCCAACAGAGTACAGTCCTAGTATCACATACCAGCTATAATAAAGAAACTCTTGATAGTATACATCTTCTATAATATAAATCTCAACTGTCTGTTTAAATGTATGTATGTATGTATGCCTTGCAAAAACTTTCGACAGTGGTGATGGATTTTCAGGAGATGGTATCATTTTGAAGTCCAACCCTTCGGACAACATTTATCAAAAAAATTGGCCAAAAACATTTTCTTCGCCCTCAACTGGGCACTTTTCTACAGGGAGGGGGAGGGGTCGCTTTTTTTCGACGATATTTTCGAAAGTACTCCGCTCTTTTCGGTTATCTAGCCTTACTTTAAACCTACGCCATTTCCGGTTTGGCGATGGGCATAACAGCAAACATGTGCTTTTTTTTTTTCACATTTTTCCTCCTTCGTGGTACGAGTCCGAGCCTGCCTGCCTATTGCAATTTTTTAATTTTTTTTTTGTTTCTCAACACACACCTCCAAACACCCGGGCAAAGCTGGGCACCTAGGCTAGTCTATTATATAAATCTCACCTGTCCGTTTGTATGTATGTATGTATGTATGTATGTATGTTTGTATGTATGTATGCATGTCTGTTTGTATGCATGTCTGTATGTATGTATGTTTGTATGTATGCATGTTTGTATGTATGCATGTTTGTTTGTATGTATGGTTGTATGTATGTATGGTTGTATGTATGTATGGTTGTATGTATGTATGGTTGTATGTATGTATGTATGGTTGTATGTATGCATGTTTGTATGTATGTATGTTTGTATGTATGTATGTTTGTATGTATGTATGTATGTTTGTATGTATGTATGTTTGTATGTATGTTTGTATGTATGTCTGTTTGTATGTATGTTTGTATGTATGCATGTTTGTATGTGTGCATGTTTGTATGCGTGCATGTTTGTATGTATGTTTGTATGTATGTCTGTTTGTATGTGTGCATGTTTGTATGTATGTCTGAATGTATGCATGTTTGTATGTATGCATGTTTGTATGTATGCATGTTTGTATGTATGCATGAATGTTTGTATGTATGTATGTTTGTATGTATGTATGTTTGTATGTATGCATGTTTGTATGTATGCATGTATGCATGTTTGTATGCATGTATGTTTGTATGTATGTATGTTTGTATGTATGTTTGTATTTATGCATGTCTGTATATATGCATGTTTGTATGTATGTATGTTTGTATGTATGCATGTTTGTATGTATGCATGTTTGTATGTATGCATGTTTGTATGTATGTATGTTTGTATGTATGCATGTATGTATGTATGTTTGTATGTTTGTATGTATGCATGTTTGTATGTTTGTATGTATGCATGTTTGGATGTATGTATGTTTGTATGTATGTATGTTTGTATTTATGCATGTTTGTATGTTTGTATGTATGTATGTTTGTATGTGTGCATGTTTGTATGTATGTATATCTGCCTAAAACTTTCAACAGAGGCGACAGATTTTCATGAGATCGGTATCATTTTGAAGCTTGACGTCTCGGACGACAAATATAAAAAAATTGGCTAAAAACATTAATTCCTTCACCCTCAACTGGGCAATTTTCTACAAAGAGGGATTAATTTTTTGCGAGCCATTTTTGTAAGTCATCGTATCGGTTGGATTTTTTTTTTTTGATCAACACACACTTCCAAACACCTGGGCAATGCCGGGCACACATGCTAGTCTATTATATAAATCTCACCTGTCTGTTTAAATGTATTTATGTATGTATGTTTGCATGTCTGCCTAAAACTTTTGACAGAGGCGACAGATTTTCACAAGATCGGTAGTGTTTTGAAGCTCAACCCTTCGGGTGACAAATATAAAAAAAAATTGGCTAAAAACATTAATTCCTTCACTCTCAACTGAGCATTTTTCTACAAGGAGAGGTCGCTTTTTCTGCCGATATTTTTGAAAGTCACCCTATCTTTTCGGTTGACAAGCCTTAATTTAAACCTTCACCACTTCTGGTTTGGCAATGGATGCAATGGCCAAGATGACACGTTTTTTTTTCACATTCTTTTCCTCCTTCATGGTACGGGTTCGAGCCTGCCTGCCTATCTACCTACTACCACTATTTTTTTTTTTTTTTTGCTCAACACACATCCCCAAACACCTGTTGTGTTCTACGAAAGACTAGCGGGGGATACCTGGCGTTGCCCGGGTGTTTGGAGGTGTGTGTAGTTTGGGGGGGGGTAAAATAAATAAAAATTTTGGTAGGTAAGTATAAGGATCGAACCCGAACCCTTGAGGCTGAGTTGAAAATTAAAGTGTGAAAAAAAAACATGCGACGTTAAACATTAGGCCACCGCGAAATACTAACGGAAACATGTTTGAATTTATTTATTTAAGTATTAAAAACATGTGGCCGCAATAAAAGTTAACTCTGCTGCTTCTATTTGACCTAATTAATGAGGTCAAATAGAAGTCACGCAGTTAACTCTTGCTGCGGGGCAGCATTTGGGTTTGTTTACCCAACTTTGACTGGATTTTTTTCCCAAGATGTTAGGGAGGGGGAAACCAGCTCCCCATTATCCAGATTGAATAGCAATTATCTGATATTAGGAGCTTGGCCTCACATTGATCAAAGCTGATTGCTTCTGGACGTTGTTCCCAGCGCGATGCAGAGAAGTCTGTTAGCTTTGAATTAGTTTCGCTTTTTATACGAAAAAGCTGAACGAACCCAAGACGGGCTGAAATAGCAATAATTTTGTAAAAATCTATACGCTACATGTGTTCCCAAATCCTAGATATTATTATCTAGGGGGTATATAAACAGTTCTAAGCGATAGTACCCCCCCCCCCGACCGTCGGCGAGAAAAGCCTTTTCGAGACATACACGAAATGTTCACACACATTTTACCTTTTATATATATATATATATAGATTATTTTTGTAACTGAACCAAATTAGAAGAATCTTATATTTAATAATAGAATGGAAGAGTAACTTTAATTTCAAAAGTCAAAGAATTGTGTTCTAAAAACTCAATGTTTCAATTTTTTAAATTATTACCACATTCAATTCTATGAAAATCTCAACTGATAAACTCACCTCCACAAAGACCTTTGGCAGTTGTTGTTTTCCCAGCATCATCTAAACCCAATAGAGCAAAAGTCAACTTTCTGTAAAATAGAAAAAGAAGAAATTAGAATAATTATCAATTTCATCATATGCGATTTAATGTGCGTCTTGTATGTTGGATGGCTTTTAGAAATTGATATGCAAACTAAATTATCACTGGCTAGATCTTTATTACCTCTAATTATTATTACTTTATTGCATCTACCTAGTGGATTCCATGAACTAAGTTTATTTCCTAGAACTGCCTACTTGTGCAACTCTGTTCCACTGATCTACTTTCCAGCTGACTACAATATCGTCTATTGTCATCTTCAAGTCCAACTTAAATAAGTTCTTATTGAACCGGCCTCATAAATAATCTAATTATACCAAATTTACACCACAAACAATTACTATGCTACTGTCCCAATGATGACCATACACACATTAACCCTTATCCTCGAGTGACCTCCAGACATTGATATGTGGTGACCTCTCTTTGAAAAAAAAAACCCAAAAAAACTTCAAACTATATATAAATATATATTTTTTCTTTTTCCGTATCTTACACTTTTCTTACTTCTTTGTACTTAATTTGTCCTTCTTTATTTATCATTTAAATCTTTTTTTTACCAGAACTTTATTGCAAGTTTTTGTTTGAAGTTTTGATATTTAAAATTTTTTTTTAATTTTTTAAATATTTCTATAAATTAAAAAATTTTTTTTTCTTAGTACTTTATATATCTATAAAAGTGAACGTGTCTGTGTGTCTGTCTGTGTGTACATTTCACTACGCAATAACTCTGTCAATTTTAGTCTACAGACTCGAAATTTGATATACAGGGTACTGAGATTTGGGAAAATCTATGTGATCGGTTTTCGGCCAGAAATTTGGCTGTTAAGAGGTCAAAGTTCAACGATTTGACCTTTGAGAACTCTACCAAACTCCTCTGACAATTTTGGGTGTAAACATTTGAAATTTTAGATATAGGTTCCTTGAACATGGATCTAATTTAAAAACTTGATTTAGGCTCAAAACAACAAATGTTAAGGGGTCATAATAAGGGTCAAAGTTTAAAAAATTGACCGTTTTTTTTTTTTTTGCTCAGCATTCATCTCCAAACACCTGGGCAACGCCGGGCACCCATGCTAGTATATATATAAAATGAACGTGTCTGTGTATATGTCCATTTTCCAATGCAATAACTCTGTCAATTTTTAGTCTACAGACTCGAAATTTGATATACAGGGTACTGAGATTTGGGAAAATCTTTGTAATCCGTTTTCAGCGAAAAATTTGACTGTTAACGAGTTGACCTTTGAGAACTCTACCAAACTCCTGACAATTTTGGGTCTAAACACTTGAAATTTTAGATATAGGTTCCTTAGACATGGATCTAACTTTATAACTTGATTAGAGCCCAAAACAATAAATGTTAAGGGGTCATAATAGGGGTCAAAGTTTAAAAAAAAATTGACCTCTGCAGTCTCTACAAAATTACTCAGACAATTTCTGGTTTAAACATTTGAAATTTTACATAAAGGGTATTCAGAGATAGGGCAAGCTTTTTCATCAGTTTGGGGCCAAAATTTTTAGTTACCAATATATAAATGTATGTATGTATGTATGTTTGCATGTCTGCCTAAAATTTTCGACAGAGGCAACAGATTTTTACAAGAACAGTTCCACCTTTCAGACGAGAAATATAGAAAAATTGGCTAAAAGCATTAATATCTTCATCTTCAACTGGGCACTTTTCTATAAGGGGGGGGGTCGCTTTTTTCGCCGATATTTTTGAAAGTCATCCTCTCCTTTCGATTGTCCAGCCTTAATTAAAACCTACATCACTTCCGGATGTGCAGTGGTCATAACGGCAAAGACGTCAGGTTTTTTTCCCCCGTTCTTTTCCTCCTTTGGGGTACGGGTTCGAGCCTACCTTCCTACTACCACTTTTTTTTTTTTTTGCTCTCCTTTCTCTCTTTTATCCTTCCCCCATCATATCGCCCCCACCCCCCTAATTTTTTACAATTCTAATCAGAATGTTTTCAAATCGTGTTGTCTTTTTACCATTACATTTATATAATTCCGGCTTTTTCTCTTTTTCTGATAAGAAGCATTTAGCTTGGAAATGCCATGGCCTAAAGGTTTTTCCCTTATTCCTCTTTCTGTAACTTGATAATGTAATAAAGTTCTTATGCAACTTTACTTTTTATCTTCTTATTCTAATATATATGGGGACATTAGACACTACCTTTTCCATTGAATATGTCTTCTAGATATATAAAAGGCAAAATGTGTGCACATTTTGCGTATGTCCAGCAAAGGCTTTTTTGGGAGGGCGCTCGGTGGTGGTGGGGGGGACTGTTTCTTAGAACTCTTTATATACTACCTAGATTATAATATCTACGATTCATGAAACGAGGTCGTGTGTATCTTTTATTTGGCCAACTTTTACACGCTATTTTCGCGATATTTTTTACTCTCCACATGTTTTCACATTTTTTCAGTATAAAACCGAAATTGAATCCGTATCAAACAAAGCTCCCTGGCACTAGTGCCCGGAAGGTCCAGAAAAGCAATAAGCTTTGATCAATGCAGGAGAAACCACTTATATCAGACAATTGCTATTCATTTGGACACTCCCCTTTTTATGGGGAGATGGTTTTCCCCAACATCTTAGGAAAACTGGCTTGCAGCCAAAGTCAAGTGTGGGATTTCATTCCCCTTGTTAAATTCACACACATGTCACTTAACTTTTTATTCATTAAATTAGAACTCTTTTCAGTTCCTGTCCCGTTGTGGCAGAGCAGTAAGATGTCAGGTCTTTTCACACTTTCTTTTCCACCTTCACGTCAAGGGTTCGGGTTCGAGTCTACCTGCCTACCAAAATTTTTTCTTTTTCTTTTACACCAACAAACACTCGGGCAACGCTGGGCACCCATGCTGGTATCTTCATAAAAGTTAGTTTTCAAAGTTTTTAGGACTATCATGGGAAAAATATATTTGTGACATTTTGTTTAAACAAATAACAATTGATTTGTGATACATTTTGTTGAATATTTTGAAAACTCATATTAGTATCTGCCTTTTTTTCCAATCATTCATTTTTTTTATTTACTAATCACTGAAAACTTTGTTTTTTGGTATTATTTTAATTAAGGACCATTAACATTCTTCTTTTTTTTTAAAGAATTATTGAAAACACTTTTAAAAATATTTTTAACTATTTTTGGATACGATTTATTATGTTTGAAATTTTGTTATTTTGAATGATATTAATTTCATTTTTATACTTTCATAAACATATTTCTTATATAAATTCAAATAAAAAACTTACTTTTAAATTAAAAAAAGTATTTTTATAATTTCATAAATATATTTATTAAATATAAATTCAAATAAAAAACTTACTTTTAAATTAAAAAAGGTATTTTTATAATTTCATAAACATATTTATTATATAAATTAAAAAAAAACTTACTTTTAAATTTAAAAAAAGTATTTTTATAATTTCATAAACATTTTTCTTTTCAAAAAATTTCAAATAAAATAAAAACTTTATTTTTTAATTAAAAGTGCAAATAAAGATTGTGTTACTTTTATCTGTATAATTTTGCTAATTTTTATTGTATCTTTTTAAACAATGTCGTTTTCTTATATTTTATTTCAATAAATTGATTCACAATGGAAATACTGAAGAACAATAAAAATGGAGGAACTGATTTGCCCAGTAGCATCCAAGTATGTTAGCTGACTATGACCCGATGTCCCCTGTCCTTGTGTACTTTTACCCCTACTTTTCTCTTCCCTCTGCCGCATCCTCTAGATGCTGTAGCAATTTCCTTAACAGCAAACATCACCATGAGTTTGTTGATATTTCCATCTGCTCTGAGGCTTATTATTCTGTATTGGAATCGATCTTTCTCTTGTTTCTTGTTGCAGATTGAAACTGGGAGTCAGTTGTTTGGAGAAGAAATCTTTTCAATAAGTCAGATGAAGTCAGCAAGGAAACAGGCATGTCTGAGGATGAATATCCTGGAAAAAAAGGACTGAAGATGAGGGTCCTGGAGAGGGGGATGAAGACGAGGATCCCAGAATGGGGACAGTGCAATCACTGGAGAAGCTGGTGAAGGAAGATGTGGAAGACTCTATTTAGGCTGTGACACAAAGCCGACTTTTCCCAGTGACAATTTCGGCATTGAAAGGGTAGATGCTTGTGTAACTGAATCCTACTTTGACGATCTCTGGCTTGAAGGATTTACATACGTAGGCCATAAGCATCACGAGGAAGGTCCGTCTTTTCTACTAGTCCTACATATGGGTTTGGGAAAATTTAATAAGGAGACGCCATCACAGACGTGCATCCCCATTCTGTATCAATTTGATGCACTCAGGAAGCTCACTTGGGTTTGTATTACTGTACACATAGATTCGAAAAAGTTGTCAAAAAACAAATATATAACAAATAAATATTATCAAAGGCAAGATAAGTTACTTTTCTACCAAACTGGATACATTTTTTTTTTGTTTTTATTCAATGTAACACGTTTATTCAGCTCGAAAAACATGCAGTGTTTACCGATGTATTGGAAAATTCAAAATGGCGCCCGACACTCTCTTTAACACGGTAAGTTCAGGAAAAGATGTTATAAATAATAAACTAGACCAAATACTGTTAGAAATTCGCTCATTATATGTTACCGTGACATAAGTTGACATATATTCGGCGTTTTTTAAATAGTATTTTATCTAGTTTATTATTTATAACACCTTTTCCCAAACTTACCATGTTAAAGAGAGTGTCGGGCGCCATTTTGAATTTTCCAATACATCGGTAAACACTGCATGTTTTTCGAGCTGAATAAACATGTTACATTGAATAAAAACAAAAAAAAATGTATCCAGTTTGGTAGAAAAGTAACTTATCTTGCCTTTGATAATATTTATTTGTTATATGTTTGTTTTTTGACAACTTTTTCGAATCTATGTGTACAGTAATACAAACCCGCTCACTTTTATGAGCAAAGACAGCACTGTTAGCTTCCCAACATGTTCATACATACCAGGGGTTTGTATTACTGTACACATAGATTCGAAAAAGTTGTCAAAAAACAAATATATAACAAATAAATGCTATCATTGGCAAGATAAGTTACTTTTCTACCTAACTGGATAATTTAAGGAGTTAAAAATAAAAAATTAGACAAATACTGTTAGAAACTCGCTCAATATGTTACCGCGACATAGGCTGACATATATTCGGTGGGGTTTTAACAGTATTTTGTATATTTTTTAATTTTTAACCCATTTTAATGTATGTTTTTCGAACTGAATAAATATGTTACATTGAATAAAAACACTAAAAACAAACCAGTTAGGTAGAAAAGTTATTTATCTTACCTTTGATAACATTTATTTGTTATATAGGATAACCTTTACGGAGATGGTCCCAACGTCCGCCTCGTTCTGTGCTCGGGGAGAGGCCGTCTGACGTAGGCGGTGTCGAGGCAGAAAATTACCCCTTCAATAAAGTGCCCAGTTGTTAACTTAAGGAGAAAAAAACCCGTTCCAATAATTAGAATTTTTATTTTTTATTTTATTTTAAACAGTTCAAATAATTAGAATTTAAAAAAATAAACAGTTCAAATAATTAGAATTTTACAAAATAAACACTTCAAATTTTTGATGATTCAACAGTTCAAATAATTGGAATTTTACAAAATAAACAGTTCAAATTTTTGATAATTCAACAGTTCAAATAATTAAAATTTAAAAACAAAAAAACAGTCCACATGATTAGAATAGTTCCACGTAGTTAGTTAACCCTGTAAAATTCTGTGATTTGTTTCACAATATTTGTAAAAGCATCTGTCTGTGACATATCGCAAATTTTAGGGTTAGGGTAATTTTCTGCCTCGACACCGCCTACGTCAGACGGCCTCTCCCCAAACTCAGAACGAGGCGGACGTCGGGACCATCTCCGTAAAGGATAACGGTTATATATTTGTTTTTTTGACAACTTTTTCGAATCTATGTGTACAGGAATACAAACCCACAAAAAGAAAAAACACCTCGTTTTTTATTAAAAATAAAATTAACATTGTCTTAAAACATTTGAAAAAAAAATCTCATTTTCAAAAATGCTGGTCGGAATAAACCTTCAATTGAACTAATTTCCCCTCAACACCGTCATGTTTACAGGCTCGCAGAAACGATGGAAAAGCGAAGCATGAATTTAACCCCCCCCCCCCCAGAATAGGCAATAAAATAAAAAAGATGTGAATAAAATAAATATACAGCAAATTATTGTTACCAATGGCCAGCTAAGTTACTTTTCTATCTACATAAGATTTTTGGGTGCTTACGCATTTGTGTTATCGTGATTTTTTTTTAAATAGTATTTGTAATTGTTAGGTGAAAGCACAGAATAGGTACAAAACATCCTCCACGCCTCATGTTAAGAATGGCTGTCTAAATGATAACGTTATTATTTCAATAACATAACATAAGTGGCACTTTAAAATTTAATTATGTCTCTTAGCTATTGACCTTAAACTAAAGTAAGCAGACGGGATATTTCGGTATGAAAGTGTATTTTTTTTTCTTGTTTAAAAGAGTACATGGTGGAACGATAAATTTGTCGTCCAAACGCAAACAACACTAAAGCTTTATTTTACTGTTAACATTTTTAACACTATGTGCTCTGTTATTACACCAACTGGAGATGCGTCACCATTTTCCTATAATCTGAAACTTAAGTCTGTACTCGATGATATTAACGAGGAAAAAGTTTTTAAACAAATAAAGTGAAAATTGTGGAATTTAGAAAGGGGGGTGGCATACTCGACAACGTCCACACACAAAAAAAACAACAACAAAAAACACCTCGTTTTTTATTAAAAATCAAATTAATATTGACTTACAGCATAAAAATAATCTCATTTCCAAAAAAAAGCCTGTCGGATTAAACCTTTAATTAGATTAATTTTCCGTCAACGCCGTCATTTTTACAGGCTCGCAGAAACGATCAGGTGCGAAGCTTGAATTTGTCCAGTATATTTATTTAGTGCTTTTTAAAATTGGCACTTAGCGGCAATTAAAAAGTAAATAAAATAGATAAAAGTCGGTAAATTATTACCTTACGCTACAACAGAATACTGACCACTCAAATTTTTTTTTTTTTTTTTACTGATAACGAATCTGATAATCTAACCGTTGCAAATTTACCGTTTGTATAGTATTAACCCCTGGACTATTTTCCGACATTTAAGAGCCTTCCTTTAAGATACACGCGATAGCACAAACGGAGGCTGTTAAATGTGCCTTCGCATGCGCGTAACAAACTGCCTTCTCACATGGCGTACGAATTTTTGGCGGACAATTTAAAATTAGATAAAAAAGAAGAAAAAAGAAAAGCACGGAGAGGACTACTTTTGGCCATTTCAATTTCCTAATCAACCTTGTGAAGATGGCATCTTGCGAGTCATCATACACGTCTTGCGAGTCATGCACGTACACTTATTATGACGCAATAGCCAGATTTTACAATAATGACACAGAAGCTCATGAATTTTTGAGAGGACATGGTATATTACCACAACAAGTATCATGTCCGAAGTGTGATAGACCATGTTCACCTGGAAACCTTCAAGCTCTGTGGCGCTGCACGGGTAGTTTCGTGCTTCCAAAAAAGAAGAAACGAAGATTTTGTGGCTTCACAGTAAGTGACAAAACAGGTACATTTCTGGAAAAGACACGCGTTCCTGCGTGGAAAATTGTGTTATTCGCCAATATTTTTTTAAACCATTCATGGAGCCATAAGACGGTTATACATAATTTGGACCTAACGAGGAGCACATCAATACACTGGATGTTATTATGTTGTGGGATCACCGAGGAGTGGTTAAAAAGCCAAACACCGATAGGAGGTGTCGGTGTAGAAGTTGAAATAGATGAGACCCTCCTCGTTCGTCGGAAATACAACAAACGCGTTCTTAAACAAATTTGGCTGTTCGGAGGAATTGAACGCGTTTCTAAACGTCGTTTTATCGTCCCACTGTCAGAAGCAGAAGATAGAACGAACGAGGAAACGTTAATTCCATTGATTAAAAAATACATTCTGCCTGGCTCTATCATATATAGCGATTCATGGAAAGAGGAAAATAATATCGAACATTATACAATTAACCCTTCTGAGGATTTTGAGTCTTTTGTAAATCCACAAGACCAGGAAATACATACCGAAAATATCGAACTGCTGTGGCGCGACGTAAAGAAGTGGGTCAAGAAACCTGGTATGCGTGCAATATATTTACGACAATATCTGTCTAGATATCTTTTTATAAAAAGCCAGAAGGACGAGCCTGATATGATTTTACACAATTTTTTCATGGAAGTTTCTAAAATGTATCCGCATCCGTATGCACAGAAGTAAATATTATAAAGTTTCTTTTTAATTTGATTAAAATTGGTTTTTGTTATTGTTTATTTTATTTTACTTCACTCGTGCAGTCGTGCAGTCGTGCACGCTTTTCGGGTTTGTATCACACAGATTCGAAAAAGTTGTCAAAAATATATATAAACAAAATGCAAGATAAGTTACTTTTCTAACTGGATAATATTTTAGTGTTTTTTTTATTTAATGCAACAGGTTTATTCAGCTCGAAAACGTATTTTCCGATGTATTTGAAAATTCAAAATGGCGCCGGACTGTTGAACACGGTAAGTTTGGGAAAATGAGTTAAAAGTAAAAATACTGTTAGAAACTCGCTTAATATGTTATCGTAACATAGGCTGACATATATTCGGTGGGTTTTTTAACTGTGTTTTGTATATTTTTTAGTTTTAACTCATTTTCCCTAACTTACCGTGTTCAACAGAGTCCCCGCCATTTGCAGTTTTCAAATACATCGGTAAAGTTTTTTCGAGTCGAATAAACATTTACGGGTTTGTATTACTGTACACAGATTCGAAAAAGTAGTCAAAAAACAAATATATAACAAATAAATGTTATCAAAGGCAAGATAAGTTACTTTTCTGCCAAACTGGATATATTTTTTGTGTTTTTATTCAATGTAACATATTTATTCAGCTCGAAAAACGTACAGTGTTTACCGATGTATTCGAAAATTCAAAATGGCGTCTCATACCCTCTTTAACACCGTAAGTTTGGGAAAAGGTGTTATAAATAAAAAAAACTATACAAAATACTATTAAAAACCCGCCGAATATCTATGTCACGGTAACATATATTGAGCGAGTTTTTGAAAGTATTTTATCCGGTTTTTTTATTTATAACATCTTATCCCACACTTACCGTGTTAAAGAGAGAATCAGATGCCATCTTGAATGTTCCAATACATCGGTAAACACTGTATGGTTTTCGAGCTGAATAAACATGTTACATTGAATAAAAACACGAAAAATATATCCAGTTTGGTAGAAAAGTAACTTATCTTGTCTTTGATAACATTTATTTGTTATATATTTGTTTTTGACAACTTTTTCGAATCTGTGTGTACAGTAATACAAACCGCATTTATTTGTTATATATATATTTTTTTTGTATTTTTTACATTAGGTCCACCTCCACAATTTTCTTTAAAATGACGACTTTTATAGGTTTTCGACTATGCTGAATGCGTAAATGGGCCTGTTTATCGCGCGTAAAAACATGGCCGCCAGGGAATTACAATGCATAATACAGGTCTTTACTCTAACTACTTGTCTCTGCAAAATTTAATTAGAAACTCACTCATGTTACCGTGACATAGGCGGACATATATTCGGTGGGTTTCTAAAAGTATTTTGTATAATGTGTTTGCTTGAACTAATTTTCCCACACTTACCGTGTTCTACAGAGAGCATGCCGCCATCTTTTTTTTTTTTTTTTAATAAACATTGTATGATTTTCGAAGCGATTACACGTTTTAAAGTGAGTAAAACCACTAAAAACTTTTCCAGATATGTAGAAGAGTAACTTATCTTGCCTTTGTTGAAATTTATTTGTTATATATTTAGTTTTTAACCACTTTTTCGAATTTGTTTGTATTACTGTACTGTACACAGATTCGAAAAAGTTGTCAAAAAACAAATATATAACAAAAAAATGTTATCAAAGGCAAGATAAGTTACTTTTCTAACTAACTGGATATGTTTTTAGTGTTTATATTTAATGTAACATGTTTATTTAGCTCGAAAAACAGTGTTTACCGATGTATTCGAAAATTCAAAATGGCGGCCGACTCTCTCTCGGAGACGGTAAGTTTGGGAAAAGGGGTTATAAATAAAAAAAAAAAGTCAAAATACTGTTAAAAACCCGCCGAATATATGTCAGCCAATGTCATGGTAACATATATTGAGCAAGTTTCTAATAATGTCACGGTAACATATATTGAGCGAGTTTCTGTCTGCTTTTTTATTTATAACTCATTTTTCCAAACTTACCGCCTCAAAGACAGTCGGCTGCCATTTTAAATTTTCGAACACATCGGTAAACACTGTTTTTCGAGCTGAATAAACCTGTTACATTAAATATAAACAGTGTTTACTGATGCATTCGAAAATTTAAAATAGTGGCCGCCGACTCTCTCTTTGAAGCGGTAAGTTTGGGAAAATGAGTTATAAATATAAATAAAAAAACAGACAAAATACTGTTAGAAACTCGCTTAATATGTTACTGTGATATAGGCGGATATATATTCGGCGGGTTTTTAACAGTATTTTGTCTAGTTTTTTATTTTTAACTCATTTTCCCAAACTTACTGTGTGAAAGAGATAATCGACCGCCATTTTTAACTTTCCAATACATCGGTAAGCACTGGTGTGCGACAAGTGGAGTTAGCCTGAAGTGAAGCAAGATGGAGTGTTCATGGCAGTGGTTGGGAAAAGGTACTTGGTTATCGGTACTATCCTCTCTCCGACACCCTTCGATTGGCTGCGGTTAAGTGCAACCCTGATGCTTCTACTAAAAGACAAATTCTCGGGGAGACCGCAAGAGTCTATGATTCTTTATCATTGTGCTTGCCCGTTTCGTTGCAAGGTCGAATTCTGCTAAGCAAGCTTTGGGAAAAAGGATTAGGGTGGGATGTGCTGGTTCCACCTGAATTGTTTTCCTTATGGAAGAAACTTTCAGATCTTTCTGGATTGGGGACCATTTCCTTTCCCCGTAAGGCACTCAGTGAGAGTGAACCTGGCGAATTCTTCCTATTTTGTGATGCCTCCCCGGAAGCCTGTGGGTTTGCGACATATGTGGTTCAGAAGTGTCGATCTTGTTTGGTATTTGCCAAAGCTAGGGTGGCTCCTTTGAAAAAGAAAACACTTCCTACTCTGGAGCTCATGGCTGTGTTCCTGGCCATGAAGTGGATGCCTACGATTTTAAGAAACTTTGGAGGATTCACTCCTGAGATTCACGTGGCCACAGATTCTCAAGTGGTCCTCTCTTGGCTTATCTCAGGGACCATCACGAGCAAGAACCTGTTTGCCCGAAATAGGCTAAAGGATATCCAGCAGATGAGCATTGAATTAGAAGCAACACTCAACTTGTATCCCTCATTTCGGTACATTCCAACGGCAGAGAACCCCGCTTTGATCACAAGGGGAATGACGCTGGAAAGGTTCAAAACCTGCTTCCAATTCTGGTGCTTTGGTCCAGGTTGGTTGAGTGGCGGCACCACTCCTTAGGCTACTCAAGACTTGCCGTGCCTCAACAAACGCAGCCAAGGTATAGCTCGTGCATCTTGGAATGCTGCGATCCTCCATGGAGAGGAAACACCTACTGTTCTGCCCCTAAAAAGGTTTTCTTCATTTAATAAACTCTTAAGAGTGACTTTCTTAGTCCTGAAATTTATCAATCACTTGCGTCGGTTAGAAGTTGACAGTGAAAAACTGGCAGCAGTTTTGTTTATGCAGACGATGCAATGCAAGGTATATGCTGAGGAACTGGATTTTTTGCTAGATGGGTTGGTGCGGGACCTTGATTTGTTTATTGATGATGAAGGTCTAATCAGGTCAGGTGGCAGAATTGGTAGATCTCTCCACTTCAGCAGGGAGGTTAAACACCCTATTCTGTTGCCAAAGAGTCACCCGATTACCAAGCTTATCATAATGGATGCGCATGCTAGGTGCCAGCACTTAGGGATTGCGTCCTCTTTAGCGGAACTGAGATGTTGTGGCTACTGGGTGCCAAAAGGCAGACAGGCAGTGAAGACGATCCTTACTTCGTGAGCACTGTGCCGAAGGTACAATGCCAGACAAGTTTTGTCACCCAATTGCCCGTTCCCTTCAAGCATACAGGAGTGGATTTCACCGGTCACCTTTGGGTTAGGCAAGGGGTAAGGAGGTGAAAATGTATCTACTGATCTTCACGTGTCTCAGTGTCAGAGCTATACACATCGAAGTGCTACCTGACATGAGTGTGTTGGCCTTTCTGCAGGCATTGGTGCGGTTCACGAACCTGTATGGCATCCCGTCTACCATCTACAGTGATAATGCTAAAACTTTCGTAGGAGGCGGTCGATTGTTTAAAAGGTTGATGCTAAACCATGATTATCAACAGAAGTTTTGCTCCTGTTCTATCAAGTTCTGTCCTATTCCACTTTACTCACCTTGGGTGGGAGGTGTTTGGGAGAGGAGTATCCAGACAATTAAGAATTGTCTTTACAAGGTGGTTGGTAGAGGTGAGATGGATTATTTTTCTTTACTTACCATCATATCGGATATCCAAAGAGCTATCAATAACCGCCCTCTGACTTATCGAGAATCTACAGAGAAAGAGTTAGAGGCAGTAACTCCTAACATGTTTTTGTGGCCTAACAAGAGTCCTGGGTTGCTTTTAGATCTAAACGATGAGGATTTTGCCTCCCACCTCCCACCCAGCCGAGAAAGGCTGCTCAGGACCATGCAGTTTCGGGACCAGTGCCTGGAGAGTTTCCGCACTCTGTGGTATAATGAGTACCTGTTGAGCCTCCGGGAGAAACTCCAGGGGCGTTCTAGAGTGCACTTCCAAAACATTAAAGGTTGGAGATGTGGTATTGGTGAGGAGCCCACATAAGCCTAGGCCGTTTTGGGTTCTTGGGATTATTTTGGAGATGTTTTACGGAGACGATGGGGTAGTCAGGTCAGCAAGGATAAAAGAGGGGGGTGATGCGGTGCGTATCCACTCGTTAAAAAACCTATTCCCCCTTGAATTATCCTTAAGTGGAGAGGATCAAGATTGCAAGATGGATCCATACCTGCATCTGTTGATAGGCCTGAGGACGGGATTAACGCTATTCCTTCTCAATCAACACCTGCCAACAAAGTAATTTGGCTTTGTCCTATATGCGGTTCTCCACAGGGTGATCAGGACATGATTTGTTGCAACGGATGTGATGACTGGTGTCACTTCCAGTGTGTGGGAATCGAGTCTCCACCTCCTGCCAGACAGAAATGGTATTGTCCAAGTTGTGCACCCCGGAGATGGCAGCGAGGTAGACCTAGCCTCCTTCCTGAATAATTAGTAACCAACAAAAAAAAAAAAAATAACCAAAAAATTATACTAACAAGTGAACTTCCTTGAGTAAGTGCATGCCTTATATTTTTTGTTTTCCTTCATTTTCTTTTTTTTCTTTCCTGGGGAATGTGTGAAAAAAAAAAGGGCGGGGATTAATGATTGCTCAAGAGAGGGAGAGCGGTGTGCACTTACCTTGCTTACTAACAAAAAGAGATTGCCTTGCCTTCTCTGCCTTTTTAAAGCTTTTTTTTTTTCACAGGTCAGGTGACAGTTAATCACATTAATATCATTTTTAATTATCTTTCTTTATTTGTCATTTTATTTATACAATTATGCGGGAGTGATTCAATAAAAAAGGTCTAAACTGCTAAAAATCATTTTTTGGGTTTGTATTACTGTACTGTTGCGGACTAGAGTATAAATACCCTAACTCGCTTCAAGAAAATATAATGAAACGAATGGAATTGAAGTAAACAAAAACTCAATTGATGGATAAGATAAACGTGTCATTTATTTACTGTTGAAAGAATGAATGTTTTAGATATAACATGTGTTCATGTCCGCGTTCGGGTGTAACCATCGTTTGTTGCGGGACTGGTGGTGTATAAAGAAAAAGGAAATGTGTGTTCATCTCACGTTCGGGTCACTATCGTTTGTGCGTGGGAAGAGAAGTGAGTAATGTAATGGAACGAGAAATGGCAATCCATCATGTAGACAAAGAAAAGGATAGACGGTTGACATCAGTTAAATTGTGCGCCATGTTAGCAGTCAGCTACGTGATGGTGTTCTCTGGGACAAGTAGTAGATAGAGAGAGAAAGAGTGAGAATGTCAATCCAGTTCATGGAGAGAGAAAGCGTATTAAGTGTACGTACGGTCTGTTAGCTTTTTGTCCCACGTAGTAGCAAGTGGTGTGAGGTACACGCGTGCATGCCGAAAAGGCACGCTGTCGGTCCGTAGACCGACCAGCTAGGAGGCTGGTCTGAAAAAGACTGGAAATAGCTTGTCTCTTGCTTTTGTGGTCTTTTGCGCATATGTGGATTTCCTTTGAAAGGTGAAGTGACGTTGTCCTTGTGTGCGTACGTGTACGCATGTGTGAGTACATGTGTGTATGTTAGCGTGTGTGTATATACACGTGAATGTGAGTGTATGTATGTGAACGTGAATATATGTAAGTGTGTGGACGTGGGCGCGTATGTATATGACAAGTAATATGGCTTGAAATGTGAACGCGTGTTTTTGTGTGAGACTAGAAAAGGCTCGCGCAATACTCCCCTTCCTAGGAAAAAAAAATATATATGCAGTGTGTGTGTGTGTGTATATATATATATATATATATATATATATATATATATATATATATATATATATATATATTTTTTTTTTTTTTTGTAAGTAATGTTTTCAGCAATAGACTTTCCGTCCTGTTTTTTGCTGTTGGTGTGGTTCTTTAAAACAAAACGTCAAAAATAGTGTGTTCGTAAAAGTATTTACTTACGCGTGAAAAAATGTTTACTCTTTTTTAGGCTAACATTTGTTTGTTTGGTTTTTGTTGTGTGCTGACATGTGCAACGAGTTGCTTGGGCAGAGAAATTAATTGTTCGTTTGGAAGGAAAATTTTTTGTTTCGTGTTGACGGTGTCTTCGCAAGTGATTCTGCGGGAGAATGTATATACATTGTTTGGACGAGTGCTAGTTGCACATTCGTTCGCGTCGAACGAGTTTCCAGTTGCCGTTGTCTTCGCATGTGCATCTGCGGTAGTGTGTATACATTGTCTGTACGGGCGTTTGTTGTGCATTCATTCGTGGTTGTCGGCTGTCAATGAAACTTCCAAGTTGTGAGTTTATCAGCGTGCATGGTGCATCTCAACTCGTATTGTTGATTCAACTTCTTTCTATGTGTTGATAGGGATGTCCTGTAATTGTTTCTTTGTTGTTGCGTCTGCTGTGCGGGAGGGAATGTGTATAGGCCTATGAGATTTTGCTCCTCGCGTTTGTTGCAGGGTAATGTCAGGAAACCGTGAAAAATGTTTGTCGAGCTCGAATTTTTCTTTAAATACGGTATGAAGTCGAGAGTTCCGTGTTTGTTTTTCTGCTGAGTCTGACAAGGGGTCTGGTCATTGTTGTTTGTAGTAGTTATTTCTGTCGGTGGTAGTTCACTTGTTTTTCTTTGTTGAAAAGTTCGTTTTTTTCTTTATCAAATAAAACGCGCGTCTCGCTCAAAACAATTAATTTCAAAAAGGTAGGGTCACCATGCTTGTTCGTTTCACGTCAGTCGGGCGCCAGTTTGTTGTGGTGGTGAAAATTAGGACTAATGAATTGAATTGAGAAAGAGACGAAGTATGTGTTAAATTGAATTAAACGAACTAGGATTTATTTTGTGAAAAAACAAATGAAAGAAAAAGGTACAACACGTGTTTAGTTTGGTGTGCGTCTCTCGTTAACTGGTGAGAAAGAAAGTTTATAGCTTGGCGTGCCTCTCGCTGTTAGCTGGTGAGAGGGAAAGTGTATTGATGTGGAGAGAGAGAGTGTGTGTATATGAGTGTTTTGTTCAAACTCATCCATTTCATTTTTAAATAATGGGGTCACCATTTCATGTTGCGGATCAGAGTATAAATACCCTAACTTGCTACAAGAAAATATAATGAAACGAATGGAATTGAATTAAACAAAATCTCAATTGATGGATAAGATAAACGTGTCATTTATTTACTATTGAAAGAATGAATGTTTTAGATATAACATGTGTTCATGTCCGCGTTCGGGTGTAACCATCGTTTGTTGCGGGACTGGTGGTGTATAAAGAAAAAGGAAATGGTGTGTTCATCTCACGTTCGGGTCACTATCGTTTGTGCGTGGGAAGAGAAGTGAGTAATGTAATGGAACGAGAAATGGCAATCCATCATGTAGACAAAGAAAAGGATAGACGGTTGACATCAGTTAAATTGTGCGCCATGTTAGCAGTCAGCTACGTGATGGTGTTCTCTGGGACAAGTAGTAGATAGAGAAAGAGTGAGAATGTCAATCCAGTTCATGGAGAGAGAAAGCGTATTAAGTGTACGTACGGTCTGTTAGCTTTTTGTCCCACATAGTAGCAAGTGGTGTGAGGTACACGCGTGCATGCCGAAAAGGCACGCTGTCGGTCCGTAGACCGACCAGCTAGGAGGCTGGTCTGAAAAAGACTGGAAACAGCTTGTCTCTTGCTTTTGTGGTCTTTTGCGCATGTGTGGATTTCCTTTGAAAGGTGAAGTGACGTTGTCCTTGTGTGCGTACGTGTACGCATGTGTGAGTACATGTGTGTATGTTAGCGTGTGTGTATATACACGTGAATGTGAGTGTATGTACGCGAACGTGAATATATGTACGTGTGTGGATACCTTCTTTAACACGGAGAGTTCGGGAAAAGGTGTTATAAATAATAAACTAGATAAAATACTATTAAAAACCACCGAATATATGTCAACCTATGTCACGGTAATATATATTGAGCGAGTTTCTAACAGTATTACTGTGTTAAAGAGAGAGTCGGGCGCCATTTTGAATTTTCCAATACATCGGTAAACACAGTATGTTTTTTTAGCTGAATAAACATGTTGCATTAAATAAATAAAAACACTGAAAACATATCCAGTTAAGTTAGGTAGAAAAGTAACTTATCTTGCTTTTGATAACATTTATTTGTTATATATTTGTTTTTTGACAACTTTTTCGAATCTGTGTACAGTAATACAAACCCCATTTTTTTTTTTTTTAAATTCCTGTATTTAATAAAAAAGATTGTTTTCTAATATTGTCAATTTCAATATTTCATTTTATTTATAAAATGACGCCAATTTCTCTATCCGATAGGTGGCATTCTTATTACCGGTGTAACAGTAACACTGTAACAACACGACTTATGTCCCATTTTCTTCATATTTTAGATTTCTTAAACTGCAAGAGGGCTCCAACATTGTTCTGTCACATCATACAGACTTTTCTGTATTTTCTTTACTTTTAATTGTCGCCATAAGTGCCAATCTGAATAAGCACTATTTTTCGTATTATAACACGAATTAAAGGCATGTTTTTTTTATTTATTTATTTTTTTGCAAAAAAATAAATAAATAAAATAAAAATAATAATGCATTCACTAACCCAAATAATAACCCTAAAAATAACACATATTAAAGTAACTACCAAGTATGGACTCAAATACGATAATTATAAACTGCAAAAAAATGAAGTGTTCCTATTTACAATGCCTCCACACGGGACAGAGTTAGACACCAGGGTCGTTTTTTAACGTGGAGAAAAGGAATAAAAATAAAAATTGTCTCAGTCGTGAAGGATTTCTCCTCCACTTACAGAGAACAAGAAATTGAAGTGCAGTAATATCTGAAGAACAGATACTACATTGTGATCTTGTCCCGAAGGCCACAAGATGTTATTAAAAAAATGAAGTGTTACTGAATCAACTGTTGTCGTTTTTTCGTGAAAACTTTTAATCCTTACCTTTTTATTCGACGTTTCTGAATGAAGCTTTGTGCACACTCTCGGAATATGGCAAACATTGAATTCCAATACAATTTTCGGTCTTATAATTGAAAATGTTTTTTTTTTTAAATGAAGTTATAAAAATATGAACGATTTGGGAAAAGCCGTTGTTTTTGTTTTCATCTTCTTGGTAACAAGCGAGACAAACAGCTTGACAACGGATTTTTTTTTTTTTTTTTTTTTTTTAGTAAATTGTACAAATGACAGTTCGAGTGCCTCTTGGTCTCATAGTTAAGATAATATAATAAATGAAAATCCGATCAATAATTAATGTGAAAATCGATAAGTTGAGATATATAACGGGACGGAGAAATTAGAAGGCAAAATACGCAATCATAAAAATAATTTTCTTTTAAATAAAATCGCGTTAAAAATGTTGATTATTTCCATTCATTCGTAGTACTGTGACTGTGCTTGTTTTTTTTTAAATTTTGTATTTCGGTGGATCAACAAAAAGATAACATTTGGCGGGTGGTACATCAACTGAACGCATGTTTATGTTTTTGTTATCAAGCTAACACAGTTATAAGACAAATTCTTCAAAACATTCAAAATAGAACAAATATGATGTGCGTAGGCGCCGCCATTTTGAATGTTGTACTGTTGTTAACCGGAAGTGGGGGGAGGAAGGGGAGCAGACTATTTCTAGAACAGGTGTAAAAAGAAATTAAAATTTTTTTATATCGATGAAGAAATAAAAATACGGTTATGCAGAATTTAACCTCTCTCTCACTCTCTATCTCTCACACACACACACACACACACACACACACACACACACACACACACACACACAATTTAACTCTGTAAATTAGAATTTACAACGATTTATGGTAAAGTTTGTCAAAAGTGCTGTTAAATTTTAATTTCATCCCGTTTAAATCTTTTCTTTTCCAATCGCGTATGCGCCATTGAACGAAATCGAAAATAATTGAAAAATCAAAATCAAAAACAAAACAATTTTTATTAACAATGAAAATGTAACAGACGAAAGTGCAACAAACATAAACAGGAGCAAATTCCCACGGACGAGGATTTTGAATGCGCTTCCTTCCTACCTTGTCCAATCAGAAGCCAGCTCTGTCACGTGACCGAGTTTATAAAAGGTTAAATCGGCAGCACACTCTCTCTTTCTTCCTGGGTATGATAAAACTTGTTCGTAAAAGCAAAACTGGTGGGGATGAGTTAGGTAATTTCCGGCCCTTAATGATGCTTAATGCTGAGTTAAAGATTTTGGCTAAAATCCTCGCAAATCGTCTGCAGCTTGTCCTGGCCCGTCTTATTAGCCCCGAGCAAACGTGTGCCGTGAAGGGCAGGACAATTCAGGATAACTTGCACACGATATGCCTGATGATAGAAAAAGTCGACACTGAGGCCGCGCTGATCAATTTAGATCAGTCCAAAGCCTTCGATAGGGTTGACCATCGGTACTTGGGAGCTGTTTTTCCGCGGCCAGTTTTGGCCCACAATTTCGTTCGTAGTTTCATTTTCTCTCTGCTAACCCTGCGGTGATGGTAGAAGTGAATGGGAAAAGGTCGAGACCCTTCAGTTTGTCACGTTCAATTCTTCAAGGGTGCCCGTTATCACCCATGCTATATGTGCTTGCGATCGAGCCATTTTTGCACAGGCTAAGGGTGAATTCGGTCCTACGCGGAATTGCTTTGCCAGGTCCGGATGCCCAGGTAAAGTACTCCGCCTCTGCCGACGACGTAACTGTGCTTGTAATGAGCAGTTCTGAGATTAGTGTCGTCAGTGTAGAAATCAGATTGTACGAAACAGTAACAGAGGCCAAAATCAACTGCAACAAGTCTTCGGGTTTGCGCATCAGTGCCTGGAAGGGTATGCCCCTTCAGGGGCCCTTTAGTTGGAGTGACGGGCCTTGCAAGATACTCGGCATCTGGTTTGGTCCTGACCTCCAGCTGGAGAAAAATTGGTTGGAGGTTCTGAAAGCGGTTCGGTCCACAGCTGGGCTGTGGATCAGTAGAAACCTTTCATTAAAGGGAGAGCGGAGGTGTGTAATACCCATATCTATCCAATCTTTATTTATCGTCTATCAGTGCTTCCAATCCTGTCAGATACACTGCTATATTTGCAGAGGACTCTTTTCAACTTTTTATGGTCTGTCGCGATATCTGCTATCTACATCCTTCTGAAGGCGGTCTAGGTTTGCCAAACGTGGAGATTCGGCTCCACACACTACGGCTCTACTACCTAGATCGAATGTGCACACAAGATAGGGAAAACGGTGGCCTCTGGATGGAGGACACCAAGAAAGCCTTTCCGGCTTTGAGAGGGGTGCACGACTCCAAGGGGGAGGCACACAGGTTGCCCCGAGGTGAATGCCCCTTCTACCGCGAGTGCCGACGTGCACTGAAGTTCCTTTTAAGAGTTAAGGAAAGCCTCTCCAATGCTCTGCTGTTGTCCCGAAAGGCATTATATCAGGTTTTAGTGAGGGGATCCGTAAAGGATGTTATTGTTGAGGGGCTCTCTTTGACGAAGGGCCAGCTCCGTTCAATCTGGCCTTGGGCGCCTGGGTCGAGATGCCTCACTAACGATGGCTGGTAATTCGGGATGCTCTCTGGTTCGGTAAGAGACTTCACGCAGCTGGCTTGGTGGATTCGCATATTTGTAAACAGTGCGGAGATGAGGTCGAGACTTTATGTCACGCCTTTGTATATTGTCGCATCGTGGTGCCACTGATTGAGTTTGTTACAGGTCTCATGGTTTGCATGCTGAACACATCGTCATTAACTTTGGTTCCTATCAATATCTGTAGCAATTGGTTTCCGACAACGGATAGGCTTAGAAAAGAATTGTGTTTGACCTTGCTAGCAGTGATGAGAAGTGTTGTCTGGAACACATGCATAAGAGTGGTCTACGGATCTGAGGACTTCGCTCCCATCGATCTTATACGACTCTTCCGCTATCATTTGAAGGGTCGTATCAAGGCCAAGAGAGTTAGACTCTCTTTGTCAGACTTTGTTGAAAGGTGGGTATCAGTTGCGCATGTGTGTCTGGTGAGAGAAGCAAGTCTTTACTGGTTCTTGGATGTTCATTAGGAAGAAGAATTTTTGGGAAGCAGAAACCAACGTTAGCTCTGACTCGTTTTTAGTCCAGAGTAGGTCATGATTAAGGCAAGAGTAGGACCATTTTTTAGGCTTCTGTGTTCATAACCTAACTAGTGTGTGATAGCGATCATTAGGCCCCGTTTTAAGTTTGTCCCAGTTTTTTTTTTTTTTAATCCCATTCCCCTCCTCAATTAGGTTACAGATCACTTGATTCGCCAGAGATGCGAGTTCCCTTTCGAAGTTTTTGTAAGAGGTGTTTAAAATAAAGCGTTCAGACCCGCATCACCCTTTTGACTGGCGAATCGGCACATCTGCCACAGTTTAGCAACAGGGGGTCTTTTGTTACTAACATTGTAAATATTTCATCTTTATTTTGTACATAAAATTTTTATTTTCCCAAACCCCCCTTTTCTTATGGATTTTAATTAGGTTATCATGGTATGATGTTCTTATGGTGATTGACGAAGGATTTATATGCTGATGGATGTATAGTATGAATGTGGTATTGTGGTGGAAGTAGAGTGAAAGTAGGAACTAGTTAGGTTAGATTAGTTAGCATTAGACAGCAAAGACCATCCTTCCCCCACCCCCATGTTCGGCCTTGTGCTAAATTTTTCTATTTTTTACTTTTGTAAAATTTTGAAAATAAATTACTTCTTCCTGGGTATGAGGGTTGTTTGCATTTGGTTAAGGAATTAGAGCTGAAGTTTTAAGCAGTTTTATTTCAGAGAGTCAACGGCTGGAAGGGTTACATCCGATTCCAGGTGATTCGCAGCAAACAGTACCCCCCCCCCATTTAGTTGAATGGTTAAGTCTTTGTATCGCAAGTGTGTTCTTAGAATTCTACCCAACTTAGTTCAAAGTGGGCCATATTTATTGTTGTGTAATAGTCTTGGTAATGTTGGGTTTGTCAATGTCGCATCCGATGTGGTATCAAGTTTAGGGATATCGAAGTAAATCTTTTTCTCCGAAGTTGGTATAGTGCGCAAATGGGTGCAGTTGCAATGGATTCTAGTTCCATTAGATGATTCAACTGTGTAGCTTCTAGGTCCTTTGTCATACTTGACGATAGTTCCAGGGTGTCAAGTGTTGTTGAGCTTATTTAGTACTTGTATATACTGACCTAGCAATAGTGATTGCAATTTTCTGATGCCACCATAATGATCATGATGGGCTTTCATGCTTGCAGATCTCTCCTATAATTGTTTGCAATGTTCTTCCTATCCTGGTTCAGATTGGCTGGGTAAGATGGTTAGTATGGGTCTTCCAAAAAGCATTTCAAACGTTGATGGCAGTTTCCTGCCTATTAGTATTGCCTTAATCTGTAGCAAGTTGGTTGTCAGTTCTCTCTCTTTTTGCATTTTTTTTACAATGATTGAATATTTTGAATACTAATCGATGGTGAGCAGGAATTGCACCCCATCAATTTTGAATATGTCTGATGCAGTAAACGCCCAGACATTTTATTGTGAAAATTTTTATTTTATTGTGGGCTATTATCCTCATCTTTTCTTAGTGAAACAACTAAGAAAAGATGAGGATAATCGCTTGCAATAAAATAAAAATTAATATACATAATACTCATCTCAATAATTAAATAATATATATACCAATCAGTACGAACCCGACTATGGAAGATCAGATAATAAATAAATATGAATTTATAAGACCAAAAAATTCAAACTTGATTGCCCTTCGGGGCCTGTGGCGCAGTTGATAGACGTTGAATCTCTGTGGTTCCAAGTGAGAATTGTCTGAAGATAGAGGTTTCAATCCTACCCCAAACCGGCCAGAGGCTTACTTGGCCAAAACGTGGTGAGACGACAAGAACTACGGAAAGGCAGTAATTGCAGTGGATGGAGTTAGGAGATTCGGAGTTCCTATCCCATCGTGGTTATCACCTGATGAAGACCAGAGGAATAGTTGACTGAAACGTTGTGAAACAACTAAGAAAAGATGAGGATAATAGTTCGCAATACAATAAAAACTAATAAAATAGAGGTTATATTTTATTCCATAGTTTCGAAAATTTACTTTTGTCATCAGAGTAAGTAAATAGTCCAGTAATGGAAAACGAAAAGAAAACATTTCTGGGAGTGTATGAAAATTGAGACTTTAGAAATTGAGGATTTGGAATCTGGTTGTAGGAATATTGTTAAAGCCTATAATTAGTTACTAGTATAGTATAATCATAATTTTTAACTCCCTATGACATGTGGCACTCCAGGGATCCTTCTTGCTAAATTTGGTACAATTTTGCGAATTAGCTTTTCAACTAATAAATAATCCCCTCCCTCTAAAAAAATAATACATGAAACGGAACGAGGGGTAGAGAAGAAAGGTTAAATTATTCTACACTCTTATAATAAAGACAAATGTATGTGTATATATATATATATATATATATATATATATATATATATATATATATATATATATATACGAGCAAACAGTTAATAAAACATGTTAAAAAAACACCTTGAAATGAGTTAAAAACATATTTAATCTGATTTATATATATATATATATATATATATTAATTGAAAGAGACTGTGGTTAGATAATTATTGTTTGGTATGTGTTTTTTAACATATTTTATTAACTGTTTGCTCATATTATAAACTCTATTTCCTATTTGGTTTTATCGAGCTTTAATGTCTGGCTGAGATAATTTTATAAATATTAATTCTTTAATATTTATAATTTACTTTAATTTTACCATCTTTGATTATTTTGGTAAATTCAATTGTAATTTTCATTTTATATATATATATATATATATATATATATATATATATATATATATATATATATATATATATATATATATATAGATCTATCCCATCACACAAAAATTAGCGAGTAAAACACATTTTTTTTTTTCTAGCTCTTGGACAAACCCATTTCAAGTGGTAAAAGAAAACAAGAAGATAAAAAGCAAGTCAGACAATCATCTCAGACTAACCTCACCATTAGGAGTATCAGAAGCCGCCATTGAAAACTTGAATAAACATCTGATTATATAGACTGTCTCTGTTTCGAAGCTTATAATCAATATTAAAATGTAATTTCAAACCGTAATTTTTTTTTTTTCAATAAAATGAGGAAAGACCAAATTTTAAAATAATGAAAGGTTTAATCGAAAAAAATACAATATATATATATTTTTTTCATTGGTTTTCTTAAAAATTTCACGAAATTCAACAAATTATAACTTATACCAACATCTATAAAATATATATATAAATGCCAAAAACTCACTTACCTGTAAAAAAAAAAATAAGCAATGGCTGCTTCAATTCTTCATCTATAAGAATTGTCCATATTTATATTTTATATTCCATATATTTTTTAAATAAAAGGATTTTTTAAAGCAAGGGTCGCATTTTCGTAACTCGTTTTGCGCCATTAGCTTAAAGTGGTGTTGCTTCTAATTTGCAACTTATCAAATATGGATTCGTCAAAGGGACATAATTAATGTGTCTTTCTATTGCATACTGTAACCCAAAATTAGTATTTTTAGGCCTGCGTAGGTAAAAAATACACACATTCACTTATAAGTTTTTGCCGTGAAACAAAAAACCCAGTCAACTGATTTTTTTTTTAATTCTCTAATGAAATACAGGAGTTTTTGATTAATATATTTATTTCTACTTTATCGAGTGAATTTTTTTTTTTTTAATATCTTAAAAAAAGAAAACATTGAATGAAATAGAAAAAATTGTTGTCAGTGTCCGGTATTTACTTGATGATATAAGCATAACATGAGCTTTCATTTAAAAAAAAAAAAGAAAAGTTTTGATAGATTTTTTAAGTTTAAATATTGAAAAAAATTTCACTCGTAAAATTCAATTGATTTCATACGTAAAAAAAAAATAGCTGGTTGAACGCGTGCCGACACTTTGTAAACATTTTGTAAAACACTGTTTTTTAAAAAATAAAATATGATATTTCTATTATTTTTTAAACAACTTTAATAGTTTATTTTGGAAGTATATTCCAAACACAAAATAAACAACCCACTTTAAAAAGAGAAATTACGAGTTTTTTTATATTTTATTGGTAGTTTTCTGTTAGGGGTGTCAAAAATTTCCCAAAAATTCTAATACACCTACCTCACCATTTGATATAAAGTCAGAAGAAAATCATCTATCCTATAATAAACAGTTAGCAATAAGTTAATATTAACCCTCAGCTGCATTTTGAAAAAGTTTCACAGGTGTTCAGGCGACTTTTTTCGTTGCCTGGTGAGGCCACTAGCATTTAGGCATCTTAGGCCGTGATCTCCTATGCCACAGCATATTTTTCTGGCTTGTTTTGTCTCGTCTACTATCTCTTTGTCTCCTATATATAAGTTCATTTTTTTGCTTAAAAAGCTCCATGGTTTCACTAAGATCTGGGTCAAACCAGTTCATTGTTGGCAGAAGATGTGACATAACATATGTTTGTTTTATATTTATTTTTGGGTTTGTTTTACTGTACACATAGATTCGAAAAAGTTGTCACAAAACAAATATAGAACGAATAAATTTTATCAAAGGCAAGATAAGTTACTTTTCTACCTAACTGGATATGTTTTTAGTGTTTATATTTAATGTAACATGTTTATTCAGCTCGAAATACATACAGCCCCCCCCCCCCGACTTCTCTCTTGGGATAAAACCTAGCTTTCAGGTTCGGGGTTCAACAATGATGTGAATACAAACATGCCAACATGGCTACTTCCTCACACAAACTTCAATGTGGTACACACAAACTTTAATGTGGTACACACAAACTTTAATGTGGTACACACAAACTTCAATGTGGTACACACAAACTTTAATGTGGTACACACAAACTTTAATGTGGTACACACAAACTTTAATGTGGTACACACAAACTTCAATGTGGTACACACAAACTTTAATGTGGTACACACAAACTTTAATGTGGTACACACAAACTAATGTGGTACACACAAACTTCAATGTGGTACACACAAACTTTAATGTGGTACACACAAACTTCGATGTGTTACGTTGTTGCTCTATAATAAAGGGTTGAGTGTTTGTTGTATTATCTCTAATAATGGATTGATTTAATGTATATTCTGTTGCACTTTTAAAAAAATCATTGAAAATTTTATATCTATATCATTAATTGCTTGATGAAAGATAATGTTTTTAAATTGCAACAAAATGTACATTACATAAAATAAATCCAAGGTAATTTTTTGATTCAATTTAAATTAAATTTTTATACCTTACTTTGTAAAATTTATAAAAGTGCACTTTGAAGATAAATACATTTCAAATTGAATCTTGTACCTTTATTTTTAAAGCCTATAGTAAAAACATTTTATTTAACAATTTTCATGCCTTGAATGAAATGCTTTTCTAACTTGTATCTTATCTTTTTAAGATTATATTTTAAAACTCTCCTTCTCTCTATTTCAGTTTGTATTTCTCCTCACATCACATCTCATTTTTGCAACCCCCTCTTTGTATTATTACAGGTCTGAATATTCTGTTTCAGTTTGTATTTCTCCTCACACCACAACTTTTTTGCAACTCCCTATTTGTCATACATGTCTGAATAATGAGAAAATCTGAATATTTTTAACAAAAACTTTAAAATAACTTTTTTAGATTAAATTTTTTAAAACTTCTTTCAGAATAGAAAATCTTTAGAATTTAATAAGGAACATATTTCATATAAGTTTCATTAAAAATATTCAGTACATAATGAGAAAAATAGAGATGAAAATTTCAAAAGGATTGTATAACTGGTTACGGTCAATAGTAGTCCTCGCCAGCGAAAGTCTTTGTTATTGTTATTCTATCATTATTATTATTTAAAACATTTTGTGTCCTGCTCTTTTGCGCGAGGACTAATTTCCCCAGAACCTCTGGCCTTGATAGAGGGGAGACTAAAACTTGCTGCTGTGGTTTCAAATGATCTGAAATGAAAACCAAAGAAGGGGGGGGGGATATAAAATATGAGAAATACTTGGAATTAAGTCTCCCCTTGCTGTTATTTCCGATCATTTGAAACTATTACAGCAAGTTTTAATCTCCCTTCCATCAAGGCCAGAGGTTTTAGGGAAATATTGTGTAATTCATATGTAAAACTAGGAAAACAAATGACTATGATTGAACATTTTATGGCTGTAAAAAAAGTGCCAAAAATAGGCTCTGGATGACGGAGGATCCCCTTAATGTGCGACCTTAAGGGCAAATGTCATATAGCCCACTACACAGTTCATTCCTTTCCAACGAGCCTTCATTTTGTTAAATTTTGATCAATAGTCACTGATATTTAGAAACTACATGAAAATTTGCAGGCTTTTTGAAGATTATAATGCTATTCTATGGTTAAAATTTTATGACAATTGGTAAAAAAGAACCTATATTTTCAAGCCAATAAAATATGCCCAAATTTGCATACATTTGTATATATAGTGTCCTGGCAGACAGCTTGAGTTTTGCTGCTTCGGTTGTCTCCCCAATGGCCTTGCCAGAAATATCGGAAAAAAGAATAACTCTGTCGTGTTCAATCAGACGTGCTTGAATAATGACTTGCTGCCAAAATATACAAGTATATATATATATATATATATATATATATATATATATATATATATACACACACACACACACGCACACACATATATATGAGTGGATATAAGTATGCATGTATAACTATATATATTTGTTAAGTTTCTTATCAGTTTGTTTCAGCTTAGGACGGAGCATCCTACTGGATGCCAAACGTTCACCCACTAACTCAGATATTCCAACCAAGAGATCTTTTTAAGATTCTGACCGTCTCTTTAAGTGTAATTGTTTGAATCTTTCTTGTATTGGTTCAAGATATTTTCAGGTAGTTTTTGAAATTCTTTTTCATGAGTCCAGTTGCCCTATAATAACTGGAATGATAGAGATCTTCCTAAGATTCCAGTTTCTTTTCATGTCATGCATAAGTCCTTGATATATATATATATATATATATATATATATATATATATATATATATATATATACACACATGTTTAAAAGTGTCTAGGTATATGTATTTTTCTTTGTAAGCATGTGAGTACTTATCTCTGTTTATATATGAATGTGTAGAGGTGTACACGTGTGTGTGTGTGTGCGTGTGTGTGTGTGTATTTTATTTTCACTTTGTTTTTGCTGGTGATGGGGCATTCTACCGGATGCCAAACATTCTACCATTAGCTTAGTTACTCCAACCGAGAGATCTTTTTAAGATTCTAACCGTTCCTTTAAGAGCTATTGTTTTTATTTCTCTTGCACTTGGTTCACCGGGTATATTCGCCAGATAGTTTTTGAAATTTTTTTCATTAGCTCGGTTGTTTCTATAATGACTGGTATGATTGATACCTTCTTAAGAGTCCAGTTTCCTTCATGTCGTATATAAGTCCTTGATATTTTATTATTTTCTCCCTCTCTGCTCCATTAAGGCCAGCATCATTAGGGACGCTTACTTCAACTAGGATTACCACATTCTCCTTCTTGTCCCATATCACTATGTCAGGCTTAATAGCCTCGTTTTCTAGGTATGTAGCTGTAGGAATTTTGTAGTCATATATGTATATATGTATATATATATGTGGTTATGAATGTGTTGTATAATATGCGTGGAAATGAGCATCTATTTACTGACTAAACCAGAAATTACAGTATATAATTATACCTCATGATTTGTAAATATGAATTTGTATTGATAACTACCGAAATAATTATCATTCGAAAAAAAAAAAAATATTATTAAAAACTAGCAGAAAGACCCAACGTTGCTTGGGATTAAATGAGGATCAGTATGCTCAATGCTCATAGGTCCTGGACATGACCTTAAACTATATCCGATGGTGAAGCCCCAGCTTGCGGGTTTGGAGAGTGTGGAGCCACCCTTTAATTGCCATTGCTCCCAGGTCCATTCTGACCCGGACTGGTAGTACCTGTTAGGGTCACAACTATGGGTTAAATAGAAACCGATATGAAAAAAATAAATATATTCTATTAAAAACTTTTTCTTCAAAATCACTGGATTCGGCATTAAATAACCTGAAAAGGGTTGATATGCCATAAAACAAAACAACCAACCAACTATGCTCATAACACCATATCATTTTCTATAGTTTTATTGACACCATCTCAACTCTGTTTTACTCCTAACTGGATGAAATTCAAATGTTGGAAAACTCTGAATTAGTGTCTTATACATATGATTTAAATGTCATTAAAATTTGATATACATATTTGAAGTTTTAAGAGGGCTACTCTCTATCAGAGGTAAAGGCACATAGATAATTTCATTATGCCTTATCCTTCAGTGGCCTTTTGGGCTTGATAAAAGGTAACTTAGTAAAGACAAAAACCAAAAAAATATTCAGAATATCAAAATTCCCTTTTTACAAATATGTACCTATATGGCGTGAGTGAGAGAGAAAACAGAATGACACAAAAAAATACAGGGGAAAAAATTATATATATTTTTTTTTTTTTACCTGTGATGGTATACATTAGGCCAGTCAAGCACTCAGAACTGAGTTGAAGTAAGTAAAAGGAAAAATGGCAATCATGTAATATCGTTAACAGAACAAAAATCGGAAGTAGGGGAAGAACAAGATATACACATTAAAATTTTATCTTATATCAACCTGTATAGTTTTAAAATTCTAATAACTGTTTGTAAATTTTATTGAAAAATTTGTTACAGTACTTTCACGAGTCAGAGATGGTGGCTGATTTTTTCTGAAGTAATCAGTAGTTTAATGCTTAAAAGATAGTAAATAAAATAGACTTATGATGGCACTAGCCCTAAGTGCAGGGGTGGTTGCCAGTCGGATTAGGATAAGCTTTTATTATTATTTTTTTAAACGTAAAATTAGCGATTACCACAGAAAAAAAAAAAAAATTCCACCACCATTTTTGATTGAGGAATTTGACTAAGTGAAAATAACAAAAGAAATTTTAAAATTACAAGACTCACAGTTTTATAAGTTTAAAACTATGCAGATTGATAGAAAATTAAATGGTAACATGTTTGGTAAAAATTATTTATTATGTTATATAGTTTGCTTATTTTCGATTTCTGGGCTGTTAATTATACTGTGCATGTGTTAGAAAAACAAAAAGTCAATTTCATTTGTTTAAATTAGTTTTATTTCACAAAGTAGTTGCTAACCTTGAAAGCATGAGTCGTGATGACATGGACTGTTGCACTGTAGCAACAATATCAACAACAACAGTTTTTTTTTATTTTTGAGAGCGGGAGTAAGGGAGGCGCTTTCATCAAATGAAAGCTTTCATTTTATTAGTATTTTTTCTTTTTTTCTTCTTTTTCTTGTTTATCTATAAAAAACATTAAACTCTCATCACAGTGTCAACATGAAAAAATAGGGAATTTCTGTCGAAAATTCTATTTACAAAAGTTTTTTTTGTCTTTTTATTTAAGGCGATCTGCTTTCTTTTTTTCTTTGTACAAATGAGAATCAACGCTTGGTATGATGTACAAATGAATTAATTATTTAAAGTAATTATATTCTACAGACGACAATAGCAAAAATCATATTTCTTGGTACCCAAATCATTTTTTTTGTTCTTATGATAATAAAAGTCCCTTTTTTTTTTTCATATGATGTCGAATATTAACAGTTTTCTTATACAATTGTTGATTGTAAAATATTTCAAATAATAACCAAAAAGTAGATAATTAAAAATTTTTAACAGAAAATTAAATTTTACCCCCTCCCTCCAAAAAAATTCATCAAAGTTAAAATTAAAAGGATTTTTTTTAAATCTTTACTAAAAATGAGGTAAACGTTATTATTGGCCACATAAATTATTTTAAAAGAAAATGAAGTTAGAAAATTAGTAAAAACAAATAAATAACAATATATTTTAGTTTACTTATTCGTTTGTGACCTATTACTATTAATATTTAATAGAAGATATAAGCATGTTAAATTACTGCAAGTATTGTTGCTGAGCAAAGTAACCCATCAATAGCCAGTAAGGTGCCTTACAGCCTGTGACTAAACAAGATGTCTGACCCCTTAATACTTTACTCACAAGTAATATTTATAATAATTTCACAGGCTTATAGCTTTTATTTTTTTAATGCAAATGTGTACCAGATGAGTAGGTAAACAAAAATAAATTGTTTTTGGATTAATTTTCTGACTGAATTTCCTTTAAAATAAATTATGTCAATAAGAGTAACGTATATTGAAACGAAATTTAAAAAAAACTGTTCAAAACTGAATTAAAACCAAAAAATGGCATAAAATGAATTAAAACAAACAAAAAAACTTTGAAAAATTGTTCAATTTGATCAAACTTTCCTTCTTCTTTTTCTATTTTACAATATTGAGAAAAAAAACCCAACAACTTTTCAACAAATATTTTTATAAAACAAATTCCTTATAACATTTCTGGATCAGAATAATTTTTACTTTAAAAGTAAGTTTTAAATATTAAATATTATATTATAATCATTATTTGGGAGTTATTAGAATTTTTATGTAAATTTTAATTTTCCATATTAATGTGCATGCATTTAATTTGCATGTTTAATAATCGAACAAAATGTCTGAAAATGTATTAGTTTTCTGTTTGATAAATTTCCAAACGTTTTGCTGAAAAAAAAAAGAAATCCCAAGTACTAAATATATTATGATTGAAGTTGACTGCTATATTATTTGCAGAAGAAAAAAATGTTTTGTCTGCCTTAAAATGTGTATTTTTATTTTCATGGCTTCAAAATCAGCAGCAATAGCAGCAGTAGTAGTTTTATATTTTTTTATTAATATTTGGTAAAAGATAACTGCACATCAAACTTTTAAAAAATAAACTCCAATTCAATCCCATTTGTAATGTTACAGGCATATGTTCCAATTATGTGTGACCTACTATAATTAGTAGCTGCAAGTTTTCACAGAATTGTTAGCCTCCTTTATGGAAACTTTTCAACGCCTGCAGTTGTTTGCCTTTATCGATTCTCAAAAAGAAATATCTCGAAGATATGCAGCTTGTTTTTCTCTCACAGACAGTCATCTAAAAGTTAGGCAGAGGCACAGAAAAAAAAAGAAGCCAAATTTGTTTGCAAATATGAAGATAAAGTTATAACAATCACATATTTTTTTAAAATACTTCCTATGGTAAAAACAACAACAAAACAGTAAATAAAACAATCTATGGCCAAGGGAAACAATTATCAGGATCAAATCTGCCAACAACTGACGTCATTTTAATCAGTTACCCCTTAAAAATCAATTGTGATAGGTTTTTTTTTTTTTTTTTTTTCACACAAGTGACCAGATTTAATTGCTTCTTTCTGCAGTATAAAATACAGTGGTGTAAATCAGCTCCCCTAAAGGAGGCACTCTGATCAGTTTACAAAAATAGGCAAGAATGAACCTATCGGCATTCCCTGGAGGGGAGAGGCGTAGATCTTTTCCGTTTAATGCCTGCCATTAGTGGAAATTTTGTTACTACAATAAACTTAACTATAGCTGCCCCCCAAAGGAGGATGTAATACCTATGTGGATGGTCTAATGGCAACAAAAAAAACTATATTACCCACCTCATAAGAAGGGAGTAATGCTTGGGAACATGATCTCATAACAACAAAACAGATACTACACTACCTCCAACAATCGAAGGAGGAGGTATTGCCTTGGAGGATGGTATTATGATGAACGAACAAATGAACAGATAATATGGGGAAAATATCATGTGGTGGGGATTAAACGGAAAAGACCCAAGGTGCGCTTTAGGCAACTTGTAATAATCAAGAAAAAGATAATGCCTGGGAGGGTATACCTTATCTGACAAAATAAATGGATCAAGCTAGATCCGACAATACTAGAATTATTCCAAAGTGAACCCCGGTTGATATGAACGTTTGGGCCAAGGCTTGAAATCTGAAACTACTTTAAACTGAAATGACAAGTTAGTTTACAAACGATCCGTCCTCATTCATAATAAACTGTGTTTATTCGTCTGGCATACAAGAAGTTGAATGAATATTGATCAGATAAAAAGAATGGTAATATCTAGCACTTAAACGTCTTACTATTGATTTACAGAGCAGCATCATTAACTAGAGAAAAAAAGTTTTGTATTTATTTCTTGTTATATTATAAAGTTTATATTAGTTTTAATGCTAGAGTATTTTTAGTTTTCAATTCTCATTGGAGATACATAAAATCTCAATTACAATTACATAAACAATAAAGAAATATTTTCCAATCAAAAAAATAACTACTTTTATAGAAATTACTGAAAATAACAGAATATATATAAAATTTCCAAATGAATTCAATATATTAAATCATTCATTTTTATTATTTATTTGGGAACGATTGCTTTAGTTTGATAACTTTGGCTGTAGAAATAAGGTATTAGAAATCTGTATATTCTAAAATTCTATTTATATATAAGATACAATTGAATTAAATACTTTACAGTTCATCATCATCATCATTAGCAGCAGCATCACATTCGGTTTGTGAAACAATGATGATGAACTGTTGGATGTTAAAAACAAAAAAATCTGATTATTACATTAATTTTATAGCAGACATTTCAGTACTTAAAAAATTGACATTTATATTTTTCAGATGACTAGTCTTTCATCAAATTGAGTTAATTGAAAAACGTCTCAAATAACTGAAATCTAGTCTATATACGCTATTAAAATAAATGTAATATATATATATATATATATATATATACGTACATATCTACTTATAAATATATACATATATATGCATATATGTGTACATGTATATATGCATATATATACATATATATACATATATATATATATATATATATATATATATATATAACTGTTAATCTCTTTATTGCAGATTAGTAAAATATCAATATTTCACTAAATATACGTCACAACTAAATGAATATATATATATATATATATATATATATATATATATATATATATATATATATATATATTAGAGGTTCTTTTTGTTTAAGAAAACTTGACCAGACTAGTTACCAGACTAAGAATCAAAATAAACAAAGCTGTTTTAGAAACTAACTTTGAGTTTCATAATCATATTGTTTCCATATCTAAGGAATCATACCTACACATATTTTTAGCATCATTAGCAAGAATTTGGAAGACTATAAACTCAGTGAATTTCCAAATCATATTCCAGGCAAAAATATCTAGACTGGAACCATGTTCATTTCCGGATTAAATCTTTTTTGACTGGGATATATGCCAGAATTTTTAACTTTCTTTCTAAATTCTAGCCAATAACATTGAAGATTACCTAAATGCATCTGCTCAGATTCTTATGAATCCGGAAGTAGCATGGGTTCGTTTCTAAAAACATTTTTGTCCGTACTCTGTGTGTGTGTGTGTGTATTTCATGATTCTTCGGGGGGGGGGGGATACAAAATTAAAATATTGCAATCATGAAGGGAAGACTTTTATTATTCATGATTTAAAGTAAAACAGATGTCCCCCCCCCTTTATTTTTCTTTCCTCTCCATCACGCCTTTTTTTATAAGTGGGTTTTACATATTTTACTTTTAATCATGAATAATAAGTCTTCCCTTCATGATTGCAATATATATATATATATATATATATATATATATATATATATATATATAATGAGAATAAAGGAAATCACATTCCAATGAGAGTTAATCATCCTGAGGAAGTCTTGAAATAAAGCTGAAATGTTGATGAACATATAACTTGGATTGTTCCTTTTCATTACTCCTTATATATATATATATAATCAATAAATAGATAGACAACTTCTGCCTGTATATTTTTGTTTTTATCCATTCTAATTTCCTAATGTGTTTTCTTATTTCTAGCAGGAACTGGCCGATGTATAAGGCACACATGCTTTTAACTCAAGTACATTCTGGTCCCTCAGGACCCATCATCAGTAGTTATCAGTAAAGGTCATGGTTTTGAGATGTTTGTAGGTGATAAACAAAAACAATCGCCTATAAATATTTTAACACTATGACCTTTACTGATAACAACCCCTGATAATGGATCATGAAGATTAGAAAGTACTTGGGTAAAGAGTGAATAAGGTCTATACATCAGCCAGTTCCTACAAGAAAAAAGGAAACACATTAGGAAATTGGAACAGATCAGGACAAAAGTATGCTGATGGAAGTTGTCTACTGTATTTAATTTATGCACACACACACACACACACACACACACACACACACACACACATATATTCTTGTTCTGATTCTGCATCATGCATTCTTTCTTTTTACTTATTATTTTTCAAATAACAATAGTAGTTTCAACATCTGTGTTTACAATACATATGATTTTGAGAAACAGTTCCTGCAGATTTGTAAGTGACTGCTCATTTACTTGCTGTCTTGTTGAGCCAAACACACATAGGACAGGCATAATGATGATGATGGAGAAATTGAGATGTGGAAACATTCTCAGAGATTTTTTTTTTTTTTTTTTGAAATAACATAAAAAAGGCCTCTATGGAAGATGTATAGAAACTATTTTTCCTGAACAGACAACATATTTCTTTTTAAGCTTCAATCAAACTTCTACGCCCGTTTCTTTTATTGTTTTCACACATCACTAAACAAAGCACACTCTGTATCGTTGCACCAATCTAGCATAAGAGACATAAACTCACTGGTAGCTGCACCACAAACACCCGGATATATACAAGTAATCATTTTTCTTTATACAAATATCAGCTTAAATTTCCAATGATGTTTTTTCTATAAATCTCTCAGCAATGATAATCTTTCCTTTTTTTATGTACAAATGTATATACATTAGATGAATATATCTACTATAAAGACGAAAAGGCAGTTTCTTTTATAGTGTGGTATGATTATAACATACGATGTAGATCGGGCATGCCAAACATGCGGCCATTTGCAAGCACAGTTGTCTCCCCTTGCAAGCTACTGAATATTTAAATCTCCCTCCCACGGTGGAAAGATGTGATTCAAAGGTCGCAAAAATGAGATTTGAAACCAGCATGCTAAATGAAGAGCACTCTGGTTGAACAAAGATTGCTTAGGACGCCCCGTCGGCATTCTCCAGTAGATGCACCTCAAGCGATTAGTAATAAAATAACACCAAGAAGATAAAACCTGGGAAGATGGACCTCCTAGAACTGCACAGAACCATACCTTACACTGACAGAGAACTAAGCACACCAGAATGCTAAGTCTGATTTTAGTATGACCCCCTCCCTTCCCCCAAAGGGTCAGCTATTGCATCTCATAATTTAACAGCCAAAGTTCCTCCTTGGCCTTTTGGTTAGAAACAAAGTGTTTTTGTTTTTTTATTAAACTCTTATTACACCAAACTAAGACATAAAGGGCTACTATTAGGGACCATGTCTACAGGAACACTTTAAGTAGGGAGTTGAGCAGCAAGATGGCTGTTTGCATTTCATTTAAATTTCAACATTCTCACTCAGGGAAGCGGGAAAGAAAGAGCGAATTTCAAAATCTAGCAATTAAAAGGAAAAAACTTTCTGCATCGAGACCTCAACAGTGAAATGGTGGGATTTTGATGGGAGTATTTACGTCAAGGAGGCACAAGTGCTACAAGTTGGTCAGAGCACATTCCATGCTTCACTTAATTTATTCTATCCTCAATCAGTGAAGAAGTCCTTCCAGACTGAGGTAATTTTTATTTGTTTCAATCCAGTGCCTTTTTTGGAGAGCTGGATTTTCTCCAGATTAAAAAAACAATCTTGTATTTAATTCTGCCTGTCATAGGGAAGACAAGTAAATAGGATATAGCCAAAAATGGCAGTTTTTATAATTTCAGCTGGATAAATGTGCTGTTCACTGAAAAACAACATGCTTTCCTTTCTTTAGAGTGTTGCTTTACAGTTAAAAGCGATATTGATCACATTTTATTGATTTCAAAATTCATACAAATCGTTTCATGTTTTTTATATTGGAAATTTATTTCCTGCAACATACAGTATATTATCGATAAAGTTGCTATTTTCTGTTGGATTAGAGTTTTTTATGATGATGTTTTCATGGATAATATTACTAAACAAGCTATTATTTAGTCAGCAGGGATGGAAATAAACAAAAAAATGTCTCATTTTTCATTTTGTGGTATTTTTGGCTTATTTCCTGCCTTGCAGACTGCATGATTGTTTTTTTAGTAAGCAATAAAACTAAGTAGTCGATTATAGTTTAGGGCAATCCACTAGAAAAAAGGAAATCCGAAGGCTCCCTTTTCATTCCTAGGATTTCTCCACTTGCTTTTGATCCTCACTTTATAATGCTGAGCATTTAGCAAGAGGGTATCAAGTACCATTCTTTTAAGTCTTTGGTAAGACTAGACCAAGGATTGAACCCCGGTCACACTCTTACCATTATGCCAAATATGTATGTCAAACAATAGCATCAACAAATTAAAAACAAAGGCAGTTTAATACATAAAAGACTCTATACAAATCATTACTGTAATTTTTTTTTTTTTCTGGTTAAATTACTTTGTCATTCGTGAATATAGTTAAGTCATTTATGTACATATTGCATGTTACTAGGTTTAAGTATTTTTATTTTTATCGAACGACTTCAATTAGTTGAGTACGTCCATCATGGCGACACAAATGAATTTCCATGGCCTTCGGATGAGGGGGATGGGATTCTGAGATTAACATATCTGCTTTAGAGATACTATAGAGATTTCCTTATTAAAATGGTGATGGTTTAAGCAGTTCACATCTTTAAATGTTGATGGGTACACACTTTTAAAATAACTAATAAAAACAGATTTATTTTTAATAAATCGTTTTCTAAGAAGATATTGCTGCTAGCATCAAGTATGAGTAGAATTTAAGTTCAATTAAATAACAAAAGTATACATTTTATGCAATCTTTACAATGTAACAGATTTAGGGAATAAATACAGTTCTTTCTGTTTACACAATATATTTTTCCAACAGAAATTGTAAATGTCTCCAAATATTTTCAATGAAAAGGTGACCGAGTAAAACTCAAGATTTTAAAGACGATGTATATCTGTATATATGTGGTAGATATACATCATCTTCAGGGATCCCATTATATACGAGAGCAGCACCATACAACGTACGTGTCTGACTTGAATGACTATGAGACATGGTTGACAATGAAACATCAGAAACAACACATTCTTGGCTGCATATGTTCCCACCACCCTGTAAAACATTCACAATAAAAACTCGTCTACCTACAACCATTGTCAATAGTTCCCCTTTCTCTCTATCTATCTAAAACTAAACTTCCATGAGCAAAGGTTTTTTTTCTAGAACTGTCCGTCTGTGGAACACAATACTGCAGGGTTGCTTTCCAGCATGTTTTTTTTTCAAGTCTAGCATAAACAAATCTTGTTGAGCTGCTCTTTAAAATAATCAAATTCTGCCCAATCACCACCATTACCAATCATCATGGTGTTATCTCACCATCCGACTCTCATTTAACTGTTATTCTCAAGTGGATTTTGGAACTTGGTAAGTGGTGACCCTCTAATAAAAAAAACATGGTCTCATTGCAAAGGCATCAGGAATTGTGTCATCCAACAGGATATCAACTGTTGCAGCCACATCACTTGCTGTGAGTCATTTAGGATGCTGCAAAATGTATCCCACATTGATGTTAATGACTTAATAAAACATGCAAGGGATTAGTTGATGACAACCTGATGCTTACTGATGCTTGATGGGAAGTGGCAACTGACAAGAGAAATTATAAGTCATGAATGAAAAACTTAACCTTAGCAAACGACAAGAAGACAGAAAAATTAAAAGAAAAATTGCAATAAAAAAATAATTAAAACATACTTGTTTTTCAATTTTATTTTTGTTTTTCCTGGGTATGGGGCATCCTACCTGATACCAGATATTTACTCACTATTTCAAAGACTCCAAGTGAAAGATCGTTTCAGGATTCTAACTACCATTAAGTGCAATTGTTTGGATCACATTGGCACTTGGTTTCAAGTTTTTAAGTTCTTTTTCATGATCCCAGTGGCTCGCATGATTATTGGAATGATTGTAATTGTCCTAAAGTTCCAATTTCTTTTTATATTACATCTAAGATCATGATATATATTATATTACATCTAAGATCATGATATATATTATATTACATATAAGATCAATTTCTTTTTATATTACATATAAGATCATGATATATAGTTCTCGACTCTGTTTAAGCCAACATCATTAGGAACATTGACTTCAACTAGAATTGCTACTCTCTTACTCTTATCCCATATCAAGTCAGGTTTAATAGCTCCATTTTCTAAGCATGTAGCTATAGTGATTTCATAGTCATAATGGACGTAACTTGTTTGCAACTGTTCTCACTGGAATTACTATTATAGCATGTGTTCTACAGAATTGCCTGATCTATTCCTTGCTTCCTTTGTCCCAGCTCAATTGACTCGTTGGTCTAGTCCATCAATTTGCCATTTTGATACCTCATTGTAATACAGCTTCCTATTCCAATAGATTCTTTCCAAGAACTGTAGGCTTGTGGAACTCTCTTCCTGCTGACTGTTTTCCTCCTACTTATAGCCTTGGTCTTTTTAAAACTAAAGCTAATAGGCATCTCTTGTCTTTGTGTTAATCATCTTTTGTCGTTGCTAGCTCCTTATAATAAGTGGCTTTACACCTTGTTTGGAGCAATTTCCATAAAAAAATATGTGCCCAGGAATTGCTGCTACACTGGATGTTCAGTTTTTTACAGATGGTTTAGTAGAAGTATTTACACACTCCATTATATCGCACTGTATAGTAACTGTTTCCATCCTTGATTTTCTCTTTGCACTGAGCAATACACGAATAAACATTTTGAGATCATCAGTTATACTTGATCACTTTTTTATTTAAAAGTTTTGGAGGTGATTTGCATTTCCTGTTAACAAGTTTTGTTGAATAAACAGAAGCAGTGATTTACAGACATTAAAATGATTTCGCAGAATATCTAATGTTGTTGCCAAATTGCTTGTAAGATATTTAAAAATTCATTAATGATCTGCTCGGCTGATAGGTCAAACTCTTTACTACGAAATTGACATTAACATGTTCCATTAGTTTTTACTTATAAATCACACCACCTCCACCATTTTTAACATATTAAAAAACTATACAGTATAATCACGTTGATACATCAGTTCTCATTTAATCACCAAAGTTAAGCAACGTTCAGCTTGGCCAGTACCAGATGGGTGGCCATTTAGGAATACTAAGTGCTGTATGTGGGAGAAGGACGAGGAAGATGATGAGAAAGGGGAAAAAAAATCTAAGATAAAAAAATTTCATGAAAATTGTAAATTTAGAGAAAAGAAATGCTTGGAATTTCTCTAAAATAATACTCCACTAGTTTCTCTGAAAATTTTCTGGGAAATAATACTCTGATATTCTGGAAGGCTACCATGCAAGGGGTAGATGGAATTTCTCAGTCATGGTAAAGGCAATGCATCGAGGAAAAGGGGGGGGGGGTTCTGTTGAAAAACCAAACCGATGAGAGGGAGCTTGTTGGCCTTGTACGGCAATCTTCTAATGATTATGTCACAAACAAATTCGCTTCTAATTTTTCATGAATCAGCACAGAAGTAGTAGGGCTCAGAAAACTGTTATATCAGTGTGCAATATGTTCTAATTAAAGATAGTGAAACATACAATACTCTACTAATACATAGTTATTGACATTGATTATTTAAACTACTGAGCCACTTAATTCAAGTAAACATTAGTGATTTCCTCTTTTGGAATCATGAAAACATGGGGAGTGATAATTTACATTATTTGTATTATTTGAACTACTGTTCCCATCTTGGATGTTCTTTTCACAAAGTTTAATTTATTTCTTGCCGTAAAGTCAATTTTATCGGAATATGAATGATAAAGATTCTCGAGAGATCTGAAGAAGGTCGTAGGTTTCATGTGCCAAAACATTTTGAGAATAACAACCAAGATGAGAATAATGGTCCAAATAATACAAATTGATGATTTCTGATTCAGATTAATTTAGAGCGTAACTTGTTCAAAATGTCTCTGAACTGAAATCTACAACAGTCTTGTAGAGACATCTCTAAAACATTGTTTTGAATGATGGAGATTTAGAATGGAAGTTTTTCATCAGTTTTTAAGGATGGGCATTTCTGGTCCAGTTTGAAATCTTCAGAAGCTGACCACATGAGGGCAAGCAAACAGTGCGCATGTGCGCACACACACACACACAGAAATTGTTGTAACTTTATCAATCAATACCAATGCTAAGGGTTCATCCCACCATCCCAAAATTTTCCAGTAGCTTACAGCAGATGGCAAGAGATACATGAAGGCAGCCATGATGGGGAATAACAACCGAACTGGTGTGAATATATCTATCCAGTGCTTGTGCTAATGGCTCATGCTCTTGTTTCAAATCTGTGATATGGGTAGGGGCTACTTTAGAACTATATTTTGTAAAAAGAAATACAATGTGCTATTTTTTTAATCATCAAAAATCAAAGAATTATCCAATTTTCATGAAAGTTTCAGCATTTATTGAATAAATGCTATATTTTATAAGTACGAGTTTTTAAATTTAAGATCATAGTGATTTTTGAAAGAGTAAAAGTCTGATAGAATTTAAGTTTTGGCCAAATTAATCCATATGTACAATAATGTTTTTTTTTTTTTTAAATTTGTTACTGTTAAAAGTTACTTTTTCTGACAACTAAGAAGTCAGGAAAAGCAAAAAATAAGAAGGCCCCCAGAGTATTGTTGAAACCATCCTTTCCCGGTGGGAAGTAGAGAGTTCCAGATTTGATACTAATTAAGACAAATCCATCAACCAGTTTGATTGCAAATAATGCCAATTCACATTTAGTAAAAACCTGTACGTTTTTTTTGTTTTGTTTTTTTAATATTATTAATTACAATGATTAAACTCATAACTAATCTATGATTTTAGGAATCCTTTCCGATACAGAATTTCTATTGAAACAAAATTAAATAGAAACATTTAAAGTGCAGAATTGTTTTATGTGAGAGTTGATAATTTGTATTGGACTACTAGTCTTAAGTTCAACATAAAGATCCTTGTGTCTGAAAAGATTCATCTGAAGAAGGCTGGAGATTACATCGGCCAAAATGTTATAAGAATAACATCTGAGAATAGTTGTTTGAATTATATAAATACAGAAACATTTATTTCGCTTACTTATTCCTCTTTATTTGTTCTTATATTTATCCTTTTAATATGCTTATGAATTTTTGAGACGAGGATTGATAATTCGTATAAATTGGATTATTTGGACTACTGTTCTCATCTTCAGTGTTATTGTTCACAACGTTTCAACTAACATAATTTCTGGCCTTCTTCAGGTGTATCTTGTTGCAAGGACGCATAGTGTAACAGATGAAGGACTCAGTAAAATTAAGTTGTAAGTGACACTCTTTTGGGGGTTGAAGGTTTAATCCACAGTATGGGCAATACTCAAAAATACAATTATGAATTACTTGGGACTTCTATTCAGTTATAACTGACAGAAACGAGAGCATCCTACCCTGGTGGATTAAATAAGAGGTTCTGTTAGAAATTATGTGCAAATGTTTTAGTTTGACAAAAAAGATTTCCGATTTCAACAGGATATTCCTAAAAAAGGTTGGAGGTTACATCGGCTGAACTGTTGTGAAAAGAACACTTAGATGAGAACAGTAGTTCAAATAATACAAACTATCCCAATGTTTTCCAGAATAATTATTTTCACTTTGATAGACAATATACTCACATAAAAGTAGTTAGAATAGTTCTCATTGTTAGATTTTTCGACATTTTCTTTAATCAATCATTGTGATCAGTAAGTCCTTTGTCACTGGAAATAAATATTGATTTCTTATTCATTATCAGTTTTGTTTTTATTACTAAATTAGGCTTAAAAATGTAGACGTGTATAATAGGTATAGTTTTTTAAAAAAATTTTTTATTATTCTACATTCCTATATTCCAATATTTAAAAAATGAAAGATCAGCACGTCTGCATTTTAGGAGTTTTGTTTTCATTTTTGAAGAGTTCAACTCAGGACAAGGGGAGACAATCAGAAAGTTTATTGAAACTTAACCTAGAATTTCACTGGAAAAAGGGCTTGTTAAAAAAACACTTAAACACATTCAAATAATGAGTAATTTCATTCATTTCAGAATGTTATGTTAAAGAAATGGTTCGTTTAAAAACAAACACATTTTCAAATAATTAATACATGTAGTCATTTACAGTTTCTTAAAGAAACTGTTTGTTAAAAGAATTCACATAATTTCAAGTAATAATTATTTTTATAAATGTCGGATTATTCCAAATTGTCTGTTTTAATTTATTTCGAAAATTAACACAAAATATTGCAAACTGTTTTAATTTATTTTGAATAAAAGAATGTGTTCATGAAAAAAATCATTTAATTCAATACATTAGTAATTAATGTGTTCTATTGTATTACTGCATTATTTTAATGTGTTTGTTTTAATTTATCAACTTTTACAAAAGTTCAATGAATTTTGTAATTTTCTCCACATGTACAAAGTCTAGCTCTTCAAAAATGAAAACAATAAAAAAAAAAACTATAAAACAGAATTGCAAAAAGAAAACCTCAAAAACATTGCTACCAGACAATTAAAATTGTGTACTTATTTTAGCAAGATCAGTTTAAAATTTCCCTCCCACCTGCTTATTAGTCTTCATTAACATTTTCAGCTTCTTCTTAAAAAATAAATAAAAATAGACCTTTTTTATATATATATCAAGAGAATTTACAAAAATGTTTCATCGGATTTCATCACCAATATTTTTTTCTCAGAAAGAAATAAACAAAAATTGAAGGCTTCTTTTTTTTGTGATAAAACAGTGGAAGATAAAATAAACATTCATTTATGTTTTTCGGTTTAGTTAAAATGTTATTTTTTTAAATAAAATAATTTAAATTGCATTTATTGTTAAAGCAATTGTTTTTATTTTATTATAAAAAAAATGAATGTTTTATTGTTTATGAGTTCATGAATAGAAAAGAGAAAAAATATTTTTCTATTATAAAAAAAAACTGTGTTTAAACATTTCTTCATTCAAACACTTTTGCTTCATGTTTATATATTAAAAAAAATGTGTTATGTTAAGTTCTCTTTGGAGACATTAGGGTTATATTATTTGGAGAAGTGAGGCAGCCATCAAATGTCGAAGTGTTTTTGTTTTGTTTTGCTTTATTTAGAAAAAAAAAAACACTTTTTTTTCTTTTTTGGTATTTAACAATGACAAGAAGAAATCTGGGTGCGAGTAAAGGAAGTAGGTCTAGCAGACGAGCCTCGTTCTGAAAAATCTGAAAAGTTGGGTCACATAACATCTGACACCGGTGTTTCACCAATTTTTACTCTCTGAAGACTATGTTTTCAGTAGCCATTGTTGCCGTTTTTTCCGTAAGCACTGGACACCAATAAAAGCATTACAATGCATTAAAACTCTGAAGAATTTCCGCCATGCACCCTTGTTGTTCTAAGTTAACAACGAGACACTACTTGCGTGTTCGAACTTTAAAAAAGTGCTTTAAAATAAGTAAAAACACTAAAATCTTTTTTCAGTTTGCTGTCTCTTTTTGGGAATGGGGGGTTCGGAGGCGCCCCTATTATTCCAAAGAACCAGGTATGTACACAAACTTTGCAATATTTTTCAATAATTATTTTCAAAAAATTTTCTATATTTTTACAATCTAATTTTAATTAAAATTTAGAATTATTTTCTAAAAATGTGTTGCTTATATGTTGTTTGCATTTTGTTTTTAAGTAAAATTAAGAAATTAATTTTAAAAATATTGTTTATATCCACCTTCATTCAAAGGATTACTTTTTGGTAGCTTTACTGGTTTTTTACCTAAATTTTCGAAATTTCAGAACGAGGTTCTGCTAGACATACTTCCTTTACTTGCACCGAAATCTGTACCTTCCATGTGGATTTATCAAACATGGAGGAATGGGAGTATTATAAAGCAGATAGGAAATAAAGAGGAGAAAAAACTGATTATTTTTCACCATTCATGGCTATTTTAGATTGTCTCTAAAATGAACAAATGCAAGATATTAACCAAAGAAACCAAAAAGAAAACATATATAAAGGCAATATAATGATGTATCCTCAATGAGCACCAAATATGTTTCTATGAAGTGCTATGGGTTATCTTTAAAGAAATGTATGATACTAAATTATATTTAAGAAACAAAATCAAAATAAAAATGAAAATGAAAGCAAGATGAGATTTAAAAAGTAAAATGTTGCAATCTCAAATGTAAAATATCTGAAAAGCTTACAAAATCTAATCAAAGGGATTCAAATAAATTGGTTAAACTTTTAGGGGGAGGTTGATACCGAGTTTGGTTAGTAGTCACTTGAGCACCAATGTCGTTTCAACAGGCATTTAAGTTTAATCAAATCAATTCACCATTTTCTTTTTTAACACGCTAGCCAATAAAATTGGTTTTAATAAATTAAAACAAAAATGTAAAGAATATGGCCTTGAAGCAGTGAGCGGATATACATTTTGTTTTGTTGCTTTGTTCCCTCCCTCTTTCACATGTATATTTATTTTTTTAGTTTGTGTGTAGATGTCTTTTTGGTTTGAAGAAACCATTCCAGTTGCACAAGAGTCATAAGTATTTTTAACGGTTTATTGTGCATTTTAGAGGCAACTTCAACAGATATTTTCTCGTAATAAGCAGTTTCGTCATAAAGCATCTTGAATGAAAGGCTTTATTTTATGTCCCTGATTTATGTGCAAATGTCCATATATATATATATGCATATAGAGAGAGGGAGAGAAGGAAAGCAGATGGTGTAGCAAAGATGATCATAGATTCTTCTCTTTTTTATCCTTATTTTTATAACTGCACAAGTGAGTAACACTGAGTCTTGTCTTTTCATTCCCCGAACAATTCCATGCAGGGGGGTTGAGGTTGTAGGTGACATTGTTTTCCTTTTCCTTATCTCGGCATGAGATTCTGTTCAGTTGTTTCCTTCTGCTTTCAGGTTACGAGGCATTTTCTTCTTCATTTTCTTCTCATGTACGCTGAATTGTTGAAGACAGAATACCTGTGAGAAGTAAAACAAAATGTAAAAACGAATAAAAATTATCAAGATTGCCACAGAGCAAAGTCATTAGCTTATCACTATAAAAGTACTTCAAATAAAAGCATTATTATGTAAAACTAATCAAAACAGAATTTATAGGATGACCCCTCTAAAAAATACCACCCATGGAATCTTCTACTATATTAAGGAAAGTTGTCTGTACGTGCAGCTAAAAGTTAAAACAGAGCAAACTAGCATATCGCAGACGCGCGGATGCAAATGCATGCGAAATGACATCACCGGTGAAGAAAAAATAAAGACTTTAAAAAGGAGATAAAAAAAAAGATTTTAAAAGTGGTGCATCCGAACACGGTATTGCCAGTGTGGTCAGGCCTCAACGATAGTACCCGATTTGAGTCGCTTGGCTTTCTTCTTGTGCTCTTGAACCCTACTGTGGGATCTGACTTCCAAGGGCGGCAAACATCGTACATTGGCATTGTATCGATTTCTCAAGACCTGATCACAGACGGCAAATTTCTTCTTGCATTGTTCAGCAGAAATGATCCATTCACGATGGACGTGGTAATGTTGGGGGTTTGAGGGGATGCTGTCTCAGTTTTCGATGAAACAGAATCTGTGCAGAACTTAATCCCAGCCACTACGGGTGTGTTTTTGTATTGAAGGATCGCATGAGCCACTTTGTCATTATTGAGGCTGCCGTTGGCTGATATATTGTTGTGGATGATATGTTTGCAGCAGATTATGTTTTGTGTTGAACGCCCTCAACAGCAAGAACTCATCAAAAGTGGTGGACTGGAATTGGGGTTCTTTGTCAGTACTGAGTTCTTTTGTCGTGCCATAGGCTATGAAAAGCTCTCTGAAAATTTTGATGAGATAGGCCGAATTCATCTCTGATTTTCTGCAATGGTCGATGCAGGGCCAGCAATTGAATCTGTCCACAGCAACAAGGTAACTGAAGTCTTCAATTTCAAAATAGTTGCCGCAATTTTTTCAAATGGGAATGTATGACGATCATAGAGAGAAAGTGGTTCTGGTGGCTGAGTAGGCGCATTTTTTGTGCAATCCTTGCAACTGTTGTGATCGTGCTGAATATTTTTGGTGATTCCTGGCTAATAAAAAGAAGGTTGTGCACGATTCTGCATGATACTGCCTCCCTGATTTGCTGAATGAAGATTTACCAAAACTCGGTTGCAAAGAGCACAAAGAATAACAACACAGACATCAAAAAGGACGAAGTCATCTATGATGGACAATTTATCACGAACGACCCAGTATTCCTGAAGGTGAGAAGGTTCAACCAATGCCCATTTCCTGGGAAACCCCTGCTGAATAATGTCAATGAAGTCTTTGTACTGTGGGCTAGCTTGCACCGTGATGCTGACTTGTTCCACGGTGACATGTGGCAGATTCTTGACAGCCATAACTGTCATGGACTTTGCCAGACTCTGCAAATGTTTTGATGTGCTGAGTTCTTGATTGGTAGGCTGTCGCATGAAGATTGATGACATTGCGGGATGTTCGGAAGAAAAATGGGGAAAGTGCATCTGGTGTGCGATTCCATTTGCTGGGGGAATGTATCACATTGAATCTCCATGGAAAGGTCGACTCCTTTAATGATTGAAGTTGTGGGTTTAAGATGTTTGAAAGTTCCCTGTCTTTAAAAATTCTGAGTGGTCAACACTTACCATTAATTCCTTGCATCCCAGTCTGAATATTCTAGAGTGTTGAGAGGCTCTAAGAAAGGGCCAGTGCTTTGCCTTTTGTTGGGGTGCAATGTGACTATGTGGGAATGGTAAAACATGATCCAGCAAAAACAAGCCTCCAGCTGTCGTTACAGCAAACAGGAGATATCAGCTGGCATGTGCAATATTTCTGCAACAACATGTACCCGATCCCGGTCTTGCTCCAATTCGATTGGATACAAGTTTTTCATGAAACATCGAATGAACATACACCAAAAGTTGAATAATTTTGTACTTGGATTTTTCAAACAATTGTGAAAGGTTGTTGCCCAAATAGAACATTTGGTGGGGCTTTATTAAATCGCGAAACGGTTGCAAAATGTCGCTAACAGAGAACGCCCAGGCTACTTGGTTAATCAAACCAAACCAAGATCGCGCCCCAGTAATGTCAGTTGGAGTTGGAAAATTTACAATTGCTGACGTTTTTTGCTGCCGGGGCAATCGAGAGGACAGCAAAATCGACAGTGTGGCATCAACAATGGTTTTTCAGTAGTCAGAGAAAGTGAGAAAGGGTGAGAGAGAAGAAAGATAGAGAGAGGGGTGTGATACATATATATATATATAGAGAGAGAGAGAGTGGGGTAATAGAGAGAGGGAGGAATGATAGAGAGAGATGAGGTGATAGGGAGAGACGGTGTGAGAGAGAATGGGTGATATATATATGCATATATGTATTCATCCACAGACAAACTGTTTAACTGTATCATAGCTCCTCAGTGCAGCTAGACTAGCACCCATGCCAAACCAGAGTTTGAACCTAGGATCATTAAATTGATAGTAGTTCTACTCTCTGGCTCATAGGATTGGTGCCTGTGCAATCTTCTTCTCAACTGCCCATTTATATAAAATATTTGGCTGCTACTTCTTTACAGTACTCATTTTGTTTGTTTGCAAGCAAAGAGCTTTGCAAGCAGCAGGTAAAATCGCTCATGACAGTGCCCTACCCAAGGATGGTGGCGGTACTTAAAGAGAAGGGGTGATCTACGGTGTGGGGTTAATATAAATATATAGAGAGGGGCGTGATAGATACAAGGAGGTGATAAAAAGAGACAGAGAGAGAAAAGGGGATGATGAGAGGGAGAGATGGATTAAGAGGATGAAATAGAGATTTAGAAAGGGAGAAATCAAAAAAAAGTTGTTAGACATACTTTTTAATGCTTCTATATTGTTGTCCATGCCCTCAGGCAATACCAGGTTAGTCATTAATAAAATTTAAAATACTTTATACACTCCAGTCATGAATTCTGTCTATGTATGACTTGTCCATCAAGTTTCATTCATGAATGTCCAACAGTCTTTGTTTTATTGTCATTCAACACTAAACGCACATGCAAAATTATCAATAAGTTTTTTTCTAACTAATAAGTCATCTCTTATCAAGGTGAAAAAACCACCCAAGGATAAGTCTTAATGAGATTGATTGATTAGCAGTTAGATGGTGAATTGTCAGAGGATTAAAAATTACTTACCACACACTCAAAACAACGACTCAGAAAACAACAATTCTTACCCTTTTGTTAGAAACATCACTTATGGAATTTGAGGACTATTTGAGGAAAAATACGGAGAAGCAAGAGTTATGAGGTTTCCGAAAGTAATACTAAAGTCTACTTTTTATTCTTGATAGAAACAGAGTAGGCAGGGGAAAAATGTAGAAAAGTCTGTGAAAAATGGATTTTGGGGTGGTGAGGTTGGGTAGGGGCTAAGTGTATCAAAAAACAGTTTCATGCTATGGTGGAAAGCAGAAAATTTGAGAACCCGGTACTTACATATTTCCCACATTGTATAATATGGCACAAGGCCAGAAGGTGGGAAGAGTAAGTCAGCTCTCCTAAAGAAGGAGCACTCTGACCTCTTAAAAATTGCCTGGCCAGTCCTATTGGCATTCACTGGTTGAGGCGTCTCAGGCAGTTAGTAATAAACTAATTTCTCCCAAAGAGAAGTTGTTAGACTAATCTAATATTTCTGAGTACCTTTGAAAGAAGCAAGATCCTAGAGTAGACTAATACTTGTGCTAATATATATATATATATATATATATATATATATATATATATATAGATAAGCGATTCTGTAGTATTTTCTTCTTTCCGCTCCCTGAGCACTTTTTATAAGAATGGAGTTATCTGTCCTTTGTTTACATTTTTTTCACCCCACATTTTTTAGGACGTATTATTTGTTTATTATTTTAAAAAATTATTTTTTTATTAAATATTATTACGTATATATATATATATATATATATATATATATATATATATGCATATATATATATGCATATATATATATGCATATATATATATGCATATATATATATATATATGCATATATATATATGCATATATATATGCATATATATATATATATATATGCATATATATATATGCATATATATATGCATATATATATATATATATGCATATATATATGCATATATATATATAAGCATATGTATATATATGCATATATATATATGCATATATATATGCATATATGCATATATATATGTGCATATATATATGCATATATATATATGCATATATATATATGCATATATATATATGCATATATGCATATATACATGCATATATATACATTCATATATATATATGCATATATATATATATATGCATATATATACATGCATATATATATGCATATATATATATATATGCATATATATATGCATATATATATATGCATATATATATATATGCATATATATATATGCATATATATATATATGCATATATATATATATATATATATATATATATATGCATATATATATATATGCATATATATATATATATATATATATATATATATATATATATATATATATGCATATATATATATACTAAACGGGTTCAATCACCAGACTTGTTTGGTGAGGACAGTGGCTAATTAAGGATTAAAAACAAGACCTTCCAAAGGGGTCAACGGCCAACTACCACTATGTGTGTTTGTGTGTATGTATGTGTGTGTTGGGATGGAGAGGGCTCCCGTAAGTCGTGGTAAAGGCAACTTTTCTAGGAAAAGCTAATCTCTGATTAAAAAAACCCATAAAACAGGAGACCAGTACCCGCATTAAGCTGGTCTGCAGTTTAACTGCTGGCTATCTTGCTATTGCTTGTTGCTGGATCTCAACATTTTGAACAGAGAGAGAGAGACTTAGCTGTCGTACAAAGCTAAGACTCTGTAACATCATCTGTGTATAGATACTCCCTCAGGCATTTGTCTATTAAAATGGTCCTGTGGCAATGGAAGTCATTTTTGGGCTCATGGACTAAGTGTCTGAGGGAGTGGCGCTCGTCTGACAAGACGTTGCAATCATCATCATCATATATATGTATATATATATGTATATGTATGTATATATATATGTGTATATATATATATGTATACGAGGGGCGTGCAATAAATAATGCCCCTGACCCACTTCCCATGGCAGTAGAGCAAGAAAACTTGGCACAGTTATTAGTCTTTCTTTACAGAGGAACTATCCAGAGTTATGCATTTCTCCCATCGTTTGATGTAGCTCTCGAGACCGTTTTTGTAGAACACCCCAATTTGGTCTCCAACCACGATGTGACTTCAGAAATCAAGGCTGCATCATCTGGGAAACGCTTTCCTTTCAAAAACAACTTCATGGCTGGGAAGAGGTGAAAGTCAGAGGGTGCAAAGTCAGGAGAGTAGGGAGGATGGAAGAGGATTTCATAACCACATGCCCGTGCTTCTGATCTGGCGACATGTGAGTTATGAACCAGAGCGTTGTCCTGCAGGAAGAGGGTACCTTTGCTGATCTTGCCCTGCCTCTTGATTTTGATAGCTTCTCTTAATTTCCTCAAAAGTGAAGCATAATAGGCTCCTGTAATTGTGGTACCCTTTGCCAGAAAATTTGTCATCACTACTCTGTCCTGGTCCCAGAAGACTGTGAGCATGACCTTGCCAGTGGAGGGCTACACCCTTGCCTTCTTTGGAGGTAGTGAGTCCAAGTGCTTCCACTGCATTGACTGGGCTTTGGTCTCTGGATTATAGTGATGGACCTAGATTTCATCCTGTGTAATCAGTCTTTTGAAAAACTTTGACTCATCTTCTTGGCACATCTCCAAATTCATCCTCGAGCACTCAACGCGTTCTCGCTTCTAGAATGGTGTGAGCAACCTGGGAATCCATCTGGCAGACACCTTATGCATATGCAAATGGTCATGAATGATAGTTTTCACAGACCCTGTACTAATCTTGACATCTTGGGCTATTTGGCGAATAGTAATGCGCCGATCTTCCAAAATGGCAGTCTCAACTTGAGGGAAAAATGCCTCATCAATGGCAGAAGGGGGGGGGCGACCCGGTTTTGGAGCTGTTTCCACAGACTTCCGGCCATGTTTGAATTCACGATGCCAGCATTTTACAAGGTCATATGATGGGGCATTATCACCATAAGTTTCTTTCATTTCATCAAAAGTCTCCTGTGGTGTGCGTTTTTTCAAATACATAAACCGGATCATTCCTCGACATTTCACACCTGACTCAATTCAAACACCTGTAAAACAGAAACCACAATTAGTTCAGAGCTGTAATTTGCCACATAAACCGTATTGCACATGCAAAACTTCAGCTAGATCAGACAACTGGAAGTGGGTCAGGGGCATTACTTATTGCACGCCTCTCGTGTATATATATATATATATATATATATATATATATATATATATATATATATATGCATATATACATATATATATGGTGGTCAAGGTCTGGTGTGAACGTGTGTTAAAAGCACACAGATGTCTTAGCGTCATACTGTGCTTCTTCCAGACAAATCAACCCCACGTGCACGTCGTGACCACTGCCACACAAACGTGGCTCTGATGAATGGCGAATGTCCTGCACTGTATAACTGGACCTCCACTGCCTTGTGGGCAAAGTTTCTTTTAACCAAAGGCTAAGGGTGAAGTAGCCCTGAAGAGCTTAGGCCCTGTCAGCTGCGGCATACATGACCCACCGGCATGTGGATTATTCTCTGGTGCCCAGTAACCTAAGTCCCAGTCATAAATCAAATGGCATGGTGGGTGGAGAGGGCTTCCCTAAGCCGTGGTGAAGGCAGCCTCTCTAGGAGAAGGAAAACTCTGATATAAAAGCTGCGGCGACTGCTGCTTCCAATGACATTGACTTGCTCTTCTTTTTGGTTCAATGTGGCAGTTGTTTAGAGAGTGGGATTGTCCCAGTGCAAAGTCTTTCCTCATATAAAAAGCTTCAAGCACAGACATTACTTGATATGCAATGGAATACACATTTTACAATCAGTGTGTATCTCGATAACAAAAAGGTTGGCATTAGCCTAAAATAGCAAACGAACATTCAATGAGGATTGATGCAAATATGGGCGTCAATGAGAATGAGGGCTCTGGAATTTCCAGGGTCTGGCCTGGTAGGTGTTCGGGGCACCACAGCTTGGACCCGGTCATCAGTGAATGTGCAGGACTATACAAAGTTCATAGAAGTGACCTGGCACGTGCTGCTAGTTCAGAGCTGTAATTTGCCACATAACCCGTAGAGATATAAGAGTCATGATCTTCATTGCATGGAGGGTCATCGTTTGCATCATTTGAGCCAGAGATATATTAATGGCAACTCGTTCTCGAGTTACTACCATCATATATATATATATATGTATATATATATATATATGCATATACATATATATATGCATATGCATACACATATATATATGCATATACATATATATATATGCATATACATATATATATATGCATATACATATATATATATGCATATATATATATGCATATACATATATGCATATACATATATATATGTACATACATATATGCATGTACATACATATATGCATGTACATACATATATATATATATATATATATATATATATATATACACACTACTGATCAAAAATTTAAGACCACTTAAAAATCTTTAAAAAGAAACCTTTTTTTTAAGGATAGATTTTAAACTCTTCCGACTTAAGGTTACCAATACTACAATCTAAAAGGTTATGGAAACAAAAAGGTACATTCCAAAAATTTTATTAAAAAATTTGTATTTTTTAATAAATTAGGCTTTTTACACATGATCAAAATTATAAGACCAAGGGTATAAATTTTTTATTTTTTTTTTATTTTTTTTTTTTACACAGTGATCACCACTTATCAAGGCCCGGAAGCCACTCAGGGATAAGGGTTATTGCAAGTACATTACGTTAGTGAGGAGATTTTATGAAGTGTTTAATTAGGGGGGGCGGTTCATTAGGAATTTGTTAACATTAGACTTGAAGACATCCAAGTTGTAGTCCGGAGGGAAGCAGGCAGACGGAACAGAGTTCCACAGGCGTGCAGTTCTAAGAAAGAAGCTTTGCTCATGAAATCCGCGTTTTGATTTAGGCACAGATATAGAGTGGGGGAAATTTTTCACAGTGGATTCAGCTAGATGGGTGTTTTTCGTGAAAGTTTGGCGAGGGGGGACCAGGGATTGGAGTTCAGACGAGCACCTGCCATGAAAATAACGATAAAACAAGGATAGGCTCGCAACGTCTCTTCTGTGGGAGAGGGGTTGCAGGGTAGAGAAAAGGGCATCCCCCACTAAGCCACGAAGTCTATTTTGTACTCTGTCAAGGCATGATAGGCTGTTTTTGGCAGCTCCTGCCCAGATATGGCAACAGTATTCCATCCTTGGCCGTACTTGTTAGATTTATGGTAATTCTAATATTTTTAGTTCAGTTAGAGATTAGCAATCAATGTGTAAAGGTGTTACCATGCCTAAAGCAAGAAAACTAACCGAAGTTGAGCGCTCTCGAATTCTAGGATTTCATAAGCAAGGTTTGTCACAGCGAGTGATAGCAAGTAAGGTAAATTGCAGTAAAACTGTTATTTGCAACTTTCTAAAGAACACTGAGAATTATGGAAAAGCAAAATGCTTTGGTAGGCCCCCCCCCCCAATTTCTCCTGCATTGAGTAGGAGAATCAGAAGGGTGGTTATGAATTACAGAGGACTTTCTTCTAGTCAAATTAAGGCGGTTACAGATGCTGATTGCAGTCCAATAACCATCAGACGACACAACAAAAAGACATGGTAAATAAAAAGCGTAAACAAATTCCTCGATTGCTTCCATGTCACAAAGTGAACCGCTTAAGATTTGGTCATGAATACCAAACCTGGGACGTTGAGAAGTGGAAGAAAATCCTGTTTTCTGACAAGAAAAAATTCAATTTAGATGATCCTGATGGCTTCCAGCGGTATCGGCATGAAAAAAACATGCCCCCTGAAATTTTTCCACACATCATAGTGTTGGAGGATCCATAATGATATGGGGTGCCTTTTCTTACAGAGGGACGATGGTGCTCCAAGTAGTGCAGGGTCGTCAGACAGCAGCTGGTTATGTTAGCATGCTACAAAAAGCATCTTTGATGATGGAGGGTCACCATTTTTGTGGGGATGGATAGTTATTCCAACAGGATAATGCTGCAATCCACACTGCAAGACGGACCTTGAGCTTTTTACAAGAAAATTGAGTCCATCTCTTGGGACATCGTGCAAGCTCACCAGACTTGAACCCAATTGAAAATGTTTGGGGATGGATGACAAGAGGGGTTTATCGAAATGGCAAACAACATTAAACAAAAAATAAACTTTGTGAGGCCATCTTTAGAAACTGGAGCAGGATCCCCTGCACCTTAATGGAAACCCTTATTTCTAGCATGCCCCAAAGAATTTTTGAAGTCATCAAAAGCAGTGGAGGTAGAACTCATTATTAAGTTTGATTGTTGAATGTTTTCATACATTTTTGTACAATTTAATAGAATTTTTGTCTCTGGTCTTATAATTTTGATCATGTGTAAAAAGCCTAATTTAATAAAAATGTAAATTTTAAAAATAAATCTTTGGAATGTACCTTTTTGTTTCCATAACCTTTTAGATTGTAGTATTGGTAACCTTAAGCCAGAAGAGTTTAAAATCTATCCTCAAAAAAAAGTTGTTTTTTTTTTAATTTTTAAGTGGTCTTAAATTTTTGATCAGCAGTGTGTATGTATGTGTGTATATATATATATATATATAATATATATATATGTATATGAATGTATTTATGTATGTATATGTATTTATGTATGTATATATATATATATATGAATGTATGTATGTATATATATATACATATATATATATATGTATGTATGTATATATATATATATATATGTATATATATATGTATGTATATATATATGTATATGTATGTATATATATATGTATATATATATGTGTATATATGTATGTATATGTATATATATGTGTATATATGTATGTATATGTATATATATGTGTATATATGTATGTATATGTATATATATGTGTATGTATGTATATGTATATATATGTGTATGTATGTATATATATATATGTATATATGTATATATATACACAGGCAGCAAAAAGAAGTCCGCACTTGTAATTTTTTTTAAAAACTGCAAATTTAAGCTAAACTTAATGTTGCAGTTTAAACAAACTATACCTCATTTGAATGGCCTTTTATTCTTCTATAATTTTACCTGTTCATATTTGACTTTTAATTGAAATATTCATGTGTTCACGTCAATTTAAAACAATAACTTCAAATTGAGGAGACAAAAAGAAAGTCCGCACAATGGAAAATTGTTATTTAAATGTAATTTTAGGACATTAATGCAACACAAATACAACAGGAACACAATGAACTAGGTAATATTTAGTAGCATAGCCCTTCTGCAATTTAACAGCCTGCAATTTATTGAGAATTCCTTGAATTAGATTGCAGCAATACTCCGGGGAAAGGTCATCCCACTTTTCTATAATTTTTGTCCAAAGTTCTTCTAAATTTGAAATTTTATCATTGCGAAGCTGTTGCTTGATGTAATGCCATACGTTTTTGATAGGATTGAGGTCTGGAGATTGTGCAGGCCAATCCAAACACAGAATATCATGCCTTTCCAGGAAACTATTGACATTGCCAGCTGTGTGAATGGGAGTATTATCCTGCATGAATTCCGACCAAAGTAAGATGAAAAATGCTCAGTCAACATATTAATGTATTTGGTCGAATTAATTTGACCTTGCAAGCGAACTATAGGCCCTGAACCATTAATACTATAATAATGCCCCACACCAAAACTGAATCTCCACCACCTTTCAGCATTGAAACTGAGCACCTAGGATTAAATTCTTTATCTTTCCTCCAACAGACGTTCTGCCTACCATCATTGCCTAGCCTATTGAACTTGTTTTCATCGCTAAAAAGCACTTTTGATCAATATGAAGAGTCATGATCTTCATTGCATCTGACGAAGTCCAGATGGTGCTTTCTGTTCTTTACAGAAATCATTGGCTTGCATTTTATCTTGCAAAATATCCTTGCAAATTAAATTTTTTAAATCTGTTCTTGACAGTAGAAAGAGAGCACTTTTTCACAAGACAGCACTGTTGTTGGATTTGAAGAGCTGTTTTAAATCTGTTTCTTAGGCTGTGGATCTTGATAGCATTGTCTTTCCTGTTAGAAGTAACTCTAGTACAACAAGATTTAGGGGCATCACAAACACTGCCTGTGTTTTGGTGCTTTTGTACAGTCTTTCGTACTGTTTTCTCATCACATTTCAATCTGCAGCCGATTTATCGATTGGATAAACCAGAAAGGTAGAGATTAATGAGCTCCTGACAATCACTAAGAGAAAGTCGTGGCATATGGACTAAATGTTACGTTGTATAACCTGGAACAACAACAATTACGATTAGAGATGCTTGGTTGCCTGTTGGTGAATATTTTTAACTGATTTAGGGTGATAATTTAAGCTGATTTTAAGCTAATTTGTTGCTATATATGTGTGTGTATATATATGTATATAATTATATATATGTTTATATATATGTATATATATGTATATATATATATGTATATTTATGTATATATATATGTATATATATGTGTATGTATATATATTTATGTATATATATATTTATGTATATATATATTTATGTATATATATATATTTATGTATATATATATATATATATATATATATGTATATATATGTGTATATGTATGTGTGTGTGTGTCTCTGTATATATATTTAATAATAATTAAATAATAATTACTTTTCATACCTACAGACAATTGTGTTTCATGCTTATGCAATCATCAATGTAGAATAATAATTCCTGCTAAACAGGTGATTTAAACCGAGTCACGAAGCCACTGCATTTGCTAAGTCTCTACCTCTGGACCACCAAACTAAGAGCTAATAAACGCTCAATTCGAGTGCAGACATTAGATAATCCATAGTGTTTGAACGACAGGAAGTCGTAACTCTTCTCTTAGAATTGCCCATGTTTTGACTGTGGCGATCCTCTTCAGTTCAGGGGGAGACTGTGAATTGTATTAATAGATATTATCTTAACACAGCTGAGGGTGAGAAGGGGATATTAACGATTCCATGGTTGGCATTTTTTTTGAGGTCACACTGTATTCTTACAACTGCTGAGTACAACGGAAAATATTCATTTCAAACACTGAAAAAGAACAAAAACATACAGAAACTTTATTGCAAAATTCTGTTCTTTTCTAAATGAGATGGACAGATTGAATGATGATGAATATTGTGAAAGGAATGAAAATCACGCACCAGCTATTCTAAACAACAGCCAACCTGGAAAACAGCAATTTTTTACCCTTTTGTCAAAAATATAGTAATGTCAAAACATGGCTAAATCTTATGGCCATCTTATGGACATTTTGGCATTGATTATGCCATATTAACAAAGACAGAATAAGCTAATTAGAAAACAATATTCTATTCAGTTGTACCAGTCAAAAATATTTCCTTGCCATTTTGAAACTTGTGTGGCATTTTTTTTCTGTCAGACTGAAGTTCTGTGCAGTCCTAGGAGACCCACATTCTCAGGATTTACCTTCTTTTATTTGAGAAGAGTTTATTACTAATTATCCAAGATGTATTTTTTTATATAGGCCAGAGTAAACTTCCTCTTGCATACTGGCATTTTGTAATGGTCACCTACCAAACGTGTCACACGTTCCTGCGGTATGAAGGTGATAAATAAAAGCTCCGGAAACATTAAAGATAAGTTTGCATAAAATCTTTCAAGTTTTTTAGACTCATTACTTTTTATCTTTTCTAAATTATCAGATAACTTATCTATTGATATTTTCTCCTGAACAACATCTGATAATTATTTCTAGTTGCCACTCAGAAAAATCACTCGCAAATGTGACTGTTTCATTCGCAATGTAAAGCCCTGCTCACTAAACTTTATCTTCAAGTACTTGTTGACCTTGATAAATGGTGAGCTAATAATAAAAAAAAGTTTCTCTGGGGATACGTGGAAGCAATATAGTCTTCTGAGTACATCTTTGATGCGTATCTCGTAAGTTGTCATGAGAAAAGCATTACAGCCACCACAAAAGAATCAAACAACATCCATAGTATTTGCTTGTTGCCTCTTCAAACGACTACATTAAACTATAAGATGCATTAAAGTATGAAACATTTCTACTTCTTTATAGGTTTTGGTATTCAGAATAGTACAAGTGTCCTATACTCCAGGACGAGCAACACCAGGCTTGCTCTGTTGTGTTTCGACCAGACGCTTAGGACTCAGGCAAAAAAGAAACACGAATATACAAGTCGGAGAACAATAAAAGTGTATTTAACTTCAAATAAATAGAAATATAAAATAAGCAGGTTGCAAACAATTGCGTTTGCAGCTTTTTAAGAAGTCCAAAAAGTTCTTATTTTAACATCTTCAGTTTAACGGTCCCATTCAAGTTCGGAAAGAAGAGAGATGAAATAAGTCTTTCCTCCACAGAGGTTTGAACGAAAGAGAGCGTTTAAAGGGAATCTCTAGTCGCGCTTAATAAATAGGTTGCCGTGATTGGTCGATGAGCGGCACCTTTGGCCAATGAGACAGGGCCTTATTTAAAGTGTAAGGAAAAGAAATGAGAAGACGAAAAGGGAGGTAACTCTAATTTTTTTATAGCTCTACATGCAGTTCGATCTAAAAGTTCGACATCAATCAAGTTGCATGTAATTATATCGTTTCTTATGCATTCAAGCCAGGTCTTCTTTGGTCTACCATGCTCCCATGGCTACCATGCCTGGGATATCCAAAATCCAAATACATTATGAAGTTGATGCAAGAAGTTGCATGATGTACATGCCTTAACTACCTGAGGCACTGAGTGCATAAGGCATCTGAAACCTTGCTAATAGATTTTCTGCAAGAGCACAATTGGTGTGATCACTTCTTATTTTCAGTTCGTAAACAGACATTCACATGATCATATGATTATAAATACTAAAGATCAAAAGTGTTTAGAGTCCATGTGTAACTGCCATGCAAAGTAGCAGATTGACTACAGACTGAAATAACTTTGCCTCAATTCTTAACAGAAATATTCCTAGATGCTATGCCAGTAAGTAGTGATTAAGTTAGCTAGTATGAATTTTAATGAGAGTTACTTTAGTGCATGTCACAATAACCTATCTGCAAACAGAATTGTACCCAGAGACGGATGACATAAGGAATCAGGGTGTGGGGCAACAGTTCAAACTACCTAGACAAATCAGGAGTCAAACGACATCAGAATATGACGAATGAGTCATGTTTTTGAATGAGAGAAAACTAAAGTTTTTCAGCTTAGTCTCTCTGTTGGAAGTCAAGCAAACGAACGCATAAATGATGTAGAAATAATCTAAGATGAATGTTACCTCGAGGCTCTGTCTGTTGCATTGCTCATTTCTTGAAAGTAAGTTAAGAAATTAAGAAGTAAATAATTTTAGTTATGTAGTCTCTCTCTTTATCTGTCTATTCTCTCCAATAAAACCTTAAAGGAAACTTTTTTTTTCAAAGTGTTTTTCAAGTATGAAGTTTATTCATCTAAGTTGACAATCGCAAACAACTAGACGATGTGGCCACTTATGAAACGGCGATCCTGAAACACGACAAAGATGGAAAGAAGCAATGATAAAAAGAATAAAAAGAGCAGCACATGTCGACACGCGCGCACTTATGTATAAAAAGACTTTTAATTTATTTGGTTTATTAATCGTTCATCGATGAGATCATAATAATGATTTACAGCATCTTTTTAAACTTTCTCCAGGCAACACAAAGTGATCAGTGATGGCGTATTTGCAACTACCACCATCATTCAACATGTTCTACTCAAAACTGGAAAAAAAAGTGTTGATTAACAAATATTCATACGACACAAAATACTTATTTAAAAACTTATTATACAATAAATCTTAGATAAAGCTTATAGATTAAAATAATTCTTCACGCACACACAAAAAATAAAATAGATAAATATATGGACATAAGTTAACGACACAAGAAAACAAAAACATAAAATGAATCATAAACCAACTGTAAAATAAATTTTGTTTGAATTTTTTTTTGGATGAGAAGTTATGATCATTTAAATGTTTTTTCTTCAGATTATTTTCTTCATCATTGTTGATATTTATAATCAAAAAAACGTTTCAGCCGTTGTGCCCTCCACTTTTCTTCCAGTGTTATTTAGGCATGGCGATGTTTTTCCCATATTCAAATATAATCGGCTTTGATTATTTGTGTTAGCTAATATTTCTTACCTACCTACAACCGGTAGAATGACAATTTCAGTATTTTTAAATGAAGGAACATTCATGATTAGCATGACATAAGCACATTATCCTTTTAGTGTTACCCCTCTTTAATCCTTTGGTGTTCAAAAAACGAATTACACTCTCTCTCTCTCTCTCTCTCTCTCTCTCTCTCTCTCTCTCTCTCTCTCTCTCTCTCTCTCTTTAAAATTAATTTGTAAAAGTTACACTTTTCTAGAGGTTGAAGGTCCAATCCTCAGTGTGGACAACACCTAAGATACAATTGCGAATTACTTAAGATTTCTACCCAGTTGTGGCTGATGGAACGAGAACATGCTACTCCCATGGATTAATTAAAAGGTTCCATTTGAAATTCCATGTAGATTCCTGAGTTCGACAGAAAGATTCGCCAAAGAAGATCAGAGGTTAGAAAACGTTGTGAAAATAACACTCTAGATAGGAACAGTAGATTCAAGCATTCAAATAATACGAATAATCAATCCTCATCTAAAAGATTCAGAACTGTGCGTTTTTTGCGAATACTCATCATGTCACTCATTCAGTCTTGAGAGACAATGAAGGGTGCCTGCTTAGAGACTATTGTAAAGCAATAGTTGCACAACTGCCAACCATATCTCTTCTGAATCGGCATTCTGTGATTCCAGAAGAAATTCAAGATGTCTGGAAATAATATTGAGATAAGTAGAGAGCATATACAACTCCTGGCATTATCAAATGGTTACCCATTTAATACTGGCCAGGTTCAACGTCTCTTAACTTCAGTAATCCAATGATATGATCAAGCCGTCCTTTCGTGACCTCTGTATGAATTCCTATATATGCTAGGTCTACTAACAATATCTACCATATTGGCCGATTCCTTCAAACGACTCCAGTGTTGCTATGCACAAATAAGCATACATAATCTTTAAATACCAGAAAAACATAACAATACACAAAAGTAACTATACACCTGATGAACAAAAAATAATATAATTATAAATATCAACATTGATGACAGACAAGCTGTGCTTAATCTATATGGGATCCCATTTGAGGACTACTATTTATAAGTACACCAATGTGTTAATTCTTTTATTTACAAAAAATAAAAATGAGAAAAATATCCAAGTTTGATGCTATTAAATAAATAAATTATATATTTTACAAATAATACAATTTTTTTTAAAATAACCGATTTTCAAAGGAATGGAAGATTGGCAGAATTTTAAGTTTGGACCAGATCAATGCAAATAAGTAATAATGTGTAGTAACGTTGTTGTTGTTGTTGTTATTATTATTATTATTATTATTGTAAGGACTCTATAATTTTTTTCTTTATGATTTTAAAGGGACAATAATGAAATTATGGAGGCCTTCCAAACCGAGGCATGTAGGCAGTGCCGGTCCTGATGAGGACCATAGTCCAAAAGAAAAACAAAAACAGAAAAAATCACACCATGTAAATAACAATAAAAGAAAATAAAAATCAGATAATTTTTATGACATAAAAATTGCATTTAATTAATTTTTTTTTATAATGGCATACTTGGCAGAGAATGTCCTATAAAGCATGCACGTACACATCACACGGTAATACTACACTCATAATAAGATTTGAAAGAGAGAAAGAGAGAGAACAGGCAAAGAAAGAAAAAAAAATCAATTTAAAAAAAGCAGCCATTTTGTTTCAAAAAATAATTTCTTTCATTCTTAAACTGTCTTATCAAGTTTGAGAAATCGGATCACAAATGAATAAAGCAAGTCAAAGCCTTGCTAAAAGCAATTCCCGCATAGAGTCACATCATTATATCCAATTGTATCATGTCAAAAACTTTTTTTAAAAATTCAAAAAAATATCAGATCACACTGCAAACAAAGCCGGTTTATTTTTTTGCCTCTCCCTTGACATGTCTTCTTTATTTATCAGCAAAAGCCGGAAGTAGAACTTAATCAACCATCTTTAAAATGACAACATCGTTGTCATACATTATTGGCTATTATTTGTCAAAAATCCAGTTAGTAAAAGAAACAGCAGTATCACACATTTATATAATTCAAAACCTCAACTTACCTTAAACGTTTGATAAGTGTTCTAACTTAAAAAAAATACAAAAGTCCATCTTACCCTGACATGAAACTATAAAACAATAACATGAAGAAAGTGCACATATATTTAATAAGGTTCACACAAAAGATTTTGTAGTAGGTCAATAGTGTACGAATAGAGCTTTTAATTTAATATATAACCATAGTCATTCAGAAAAACATTCCATATTTCATCCAAAAACATTTTATTAGCAGACAATTGTTTCTAGCCATTTCATAAATTTACATTTTCCATAGGTACAAAATACCATGCATACTATTATATAATACAGTTCTTAATTATATATATATATATTAAAAACACACATTAACATCATCGAAATAGATGATCAGTGTAGGATTTTCCTGATGTCTATATAATTTTACTTATAATAGCTCTACACTTGTATTGAGTATTTCTGAAAAAAAATATTGTTATTTTAGTGTTACCTCCCTTGCTTTATGTTAAAAAACATTAAAAAAAATATGCATGGGTATCGATTTTTTTTTTTCACTAATATTAACAATTAGTATGGATATCCCAAAGATTAAGTCATAGGAAAGCCTTTAAAAAATATCTTAGTGACCCCTAATGATTAAACTTTCTTTATGATCTACGACCCCCTTCCCTCAAACCTACGGTTCGAATTCTTGTAATGCAGAGCCAACCCTTTTTTCTTTAGTAGAGAAAAAGAAGCATGTTTTCAACACCCAAAGAAGGTCGCAGGTTGCAGCGACCGAAACGTTGTGCTAATAACACCCAAGATGAGAATTATAGTTCGATTAATCAACATAACACAAGCATTCATATCTCATCTCCAAAATTTAGAATTGCATTGTTATTTTAGTTCAATACATTTGAACATGTTTAATATATATATATATATATATATATATATATATATATATATATATATATATATATATATATATATATATATATATATATATATATATATAACTGATGGGCATAATACATCATAAACTTGTGAATACAAGTAACCAGGGCTAAATAAGGAAATAAGGATTCCTTTTGGTTTGGATAAAAAAAATAGAAAAGGACATACACAAAAAATCCTCCAGAAAGCAGAACATAAAATTAAATTAATATGGATGTATTATATTGAAAAGCCTGATTTGTAGCAAATAAATATACACTGAAGATAATTATTCGTGATTGTTTATGATATTTTGTATGTCAAAAATGGACAGAAACAACTGTTTGATAGTAAAGTGTTTTGGGATAAAATAGGGAATGTTTTTCTGGATAACTATGATGATGATATATATATATATATATATATATATATATATATATATATATATATATATATATATATATATATAGCATCAAGTGAACATAATAATAGAATGAGTAACATATCAACAAGTCTAAGTTTTACAGAAAAAAAAAGTGAATAGGTAAATCCAAATAAATGACATTTTCAATGCAATTTCACATGAATACATACATGCACACATGGAGATGCACACACACACACACGCACAATATCTAACTATTGACATATGCACATACAAATATTGACAAACACACGCATACATATATATATATATATATATATATATATATATATATATATATATATATATATGAGAGAGAGAGAGAGAGAGATAGGGAACAACAATTATTATAGATTCGTATATATTTGAAAATGGACTGATGTAAACGTCTGAAAATTATATATATTTTTAGATTTGTTGTTGTTTTTTTTTTTACGATAAATACGGTTTAATAGTGGGTTCACCTCAAAGCTCATTTTTATTTACTTAGAAAATCGCCCGTAATTTATTTGGAAGTATATAACATTTTATTTATTTTTATTTTTAAAATAGTAATCTACGTACATGCATGTTTCAAGGTAACTACCTCACGTCAGCGTAGCTTGACTGTTTCTTGATTGTTTCTAGGAATCGAACTCCAGACCAATATTGTTTCGTATTGCGACTAACAAGTCTGCAAAATTATGTTATTGCTGTATATTTAGTTACATACTCATCAGATGTTTATCTTAAAAAACTTAAAAAAACATTATTTTAGACAATTTACATGGTTCATCAAGACTATGCTCATACTGTCAGTATTGATGCTCTACATATATATATATACATATATTTTAAGCCCCCCTACTGAATTGGCTGAAAATGCGAAGCTCGTTGTTTGTTTGTTTATGAACAGGCGATTTGAGCACTATAAAAGTGGTGGCGGGTGCTTATTTAAATAGACATTCTGACGAGTTATTTACGGGCGTCAATTCCATGGTCGAGTGGGAGAACTGCCGACTGTCAACATGACGGTTCTAGGTTCAATCCTTGGCTTGGGAGAGATGCTAGTCTAGCGGCACTGATGAGTTGTGATACAACAAAACAGGACTGTATGTCGATGACTACAAATTATATATATATATATATATATATATATATATATATAATGTGCATTATTTTGTTTTTATGTGTTTATAGTCATTTAACAATTCCATTGTTTATCTAGATTTATAACGAAATGATAAGGACTTTTTCTTTTGTCATTTTTTGATGAAAAACATTTCTTTTTTTTTTTTTAATTTCCTGAGATGTACGTATACATAAATTTTAGATGATTTTTAATTTTTGAAATTGTTTACATAATACTGATTAAGTATTCTCTGAGATATAATGAGATTTGTGGAATCTTAAATGCTTACCGTTAAGCTAAATTTACACCTGCATTATTCGCTAATATATTAGAGAGTTAAATTGCTTCGCTTTTTGTTGTATTTGTGAAATTGAGGTGTCATATTATGATACAACTAAAGTTAAAACGTTTGACTTTCTTTAAATAGATATATATTTCAAAATTTCAAAATACCTGGTGAACAAAGTACAAGAGAAATACAAACAATGGTACTTAAAGGAACAGTTAGAATTTTGAAAAAAGATCTCTTAGTTGGAGTGACTAAAATAGTGGGCGAATGGCTGGCATTCGGTAGAATGCCCCATCTCCATCAAAAGCACAATGATAACAAAATTGAAACAAAGTGAGACAAATGTATAATTATTTTAGGCTATTATCGTCATCTGGTTCTCATATTCTATGGTGAAATGAAAGTATTTTGGGTAGAAAATTAAAGTGTGGTCAAATAAAAATCGTCTCAGATAGAAGTAAAAAAAAGTGTTGGTAAAACAAAAGTCATTTCAGGAGAAAAAAAAAAAATGAGGGTAAAATAAAACCCGTCTCAAGTAGAGGTAAAAAAGATGTTGGTAAAAAAAATTCATCTTAGATAAAGGAAAAAAGAAATTGCAAACAAAAAGAAAACCAAGTGTCCCTCTAAATGAAGGTTTACAAGTAATTCACACAGAAACAAAAAAACAGAGTGGCACAAATCCTTCCAAGACACTGACACAATGCTACCAGAGACTGAAACTATGATTTACTTAAGACAAATTCTCATTAAACATCAGTTTCTTATGAATTTAGTTTTCGAAGTAAAAAAACACAACTCTTGACATTCAAAGTTTGCCAGTTTGTAGTGTGAAAATCAACATAGAAGAAAGACAAGTTTAAAAACCGGCTCGAAACGACTATGTTTTTCTTTTACAAAGATTACTGCACACCTATTTGGGTTGGAGGTAAGACATTTTTATCTCTTAAAAATTAAAAAAAAAAATTCTTTCTAATTCTAATGTTTGAAATCATGTGCATTATTTGACAGATGATTTCATGCTCTCTTTTGAACGGATGAAATCAGTTATAAATTTTTATTATTTTAATATTATTTGCAAGTAAATATTTGAAGCTGATTATCATTTTATTATTTCTGAAAGAGAACATTTTTTTTAATCCTGGATTTAAATGAGGTACATGAACTCAGTTTTGAATTTTTTCTTAAATATCATGGAAGTATGATAATAAATATGTAACTTAAATATTTATACATTTGCCATTATCTTCATTCCATTTCAATCATTCTAATCCCAATATGAAATTTATTGTATTAGGAACTTTTTCATCATACTTTTAAAAATATATTTATAAAATACTATTTTACAATATACTCGAAAATATATATATATATATATATATATATATATATATATATATATAAAATGAAATAAGCAAAACCTTTTTCTAAAATACTTACTCCTGATGATGATCACGAAGATCAAAACAAAAACACTTGGAGTCACATTTTATAGTCTACCAACCTAAACCAGAAAAATTGCTTGCTGTATCAAGAAAATTAAAAAAAAAAAAAAAAGTGTAAACTCTGTTGTATTCAGTCAAACCTGCTTAAATAACAACTTGTTGCATCCTGGTGGTAGAACTGCCATATGGTTGTAGGTTTTATCCCTGGCTTGGAATGCATGAAACTGTCTGCCTGCGGATGACTATATATAAGCTCCCCACCTTCTTGTGTTGATCACTTTCATTAAATTATATTGCCTGCTACTTACTTAGCATAATGCAAAGCTCTTTATTTTTAAACAAGCAACCGGAATACTTCAAAAGTAGTGGCCAATGCTTATTTAAAGACATTGGAGATATAATTTATGAGTGCTAATTCCATGGCCTGGTGATGGAACTGCCAACTACTAACAATGATTACAGATTCCATCCTTGGCTTGGAATGGGCACTAGTTTAGCCGCATTTAAGATCTCTGATACAGTGAAACAGTGTCTGTGGATGACTATATATATATATATATATATATATATATATATATATATATATATATATATATATATATGAATATGACTATCTGCATAATACACATTCATATAAAATGATTTGATTCTAAATAAACAATACTATATCTTTGTATTATTTGTATTCTATGTTGAGGATAGCCATGAAGGAATGATAGTGTGTCCAAAAAGCTACAAGGGTTTTGAACTTAGTCTTTATTCTTGAGTGACTTTTTGGACACCCTGTACATTGAAGTGAAAACACAATAATAAAAGTATATATAATGTGTACAAAAGCAATTCTTCATATAGATAGGTTTGATTCAAGTTCATACAAGGGGTATTCAATAATTAATGCCCCCAACCCACTTACAATTGTCTGTTCTAGTTGAAATTTTGCATGTGCAATGATTTATATCTCTATGGGTTATGTGGCAAATTACAGCTCTGAACTAATTGTCGTCTCTGGTGTTTGAATTAAATCAGATGTAAAATGGAGCTTGTTGAGTGAAATGAAAGAAACGTATGGTAACACTGCGCCATCATATGACCTTGTAAAACGCTGGGATTGTGAATTCAAACATGGTCAGAAATCTGTAGAAACAACTCCAAGACTTGGTTGTCCTACGTTCTGCTATTGATTAGACAACTGTCAATCAAGTTGAGACTGCCATTTTGGAAGATTGATGTATGACTATTCACCAAATAGCTCGATTAGATGGAAACTATCATTCATGACTATTTGCATAAGGTACCTGCCAGATGGATTTTCAGATTGCTGACAGCTTTCCAGAAGTGAGAACATATTGAGCACTTCAGGATGGATTTGGAGATGTGTCAAGAAGACGAGTCAAAGTTTTTCAAGAAACTGATTGCACCTAGGTCTGTCTTTATGATCCAGTTATGAAATCCCAGTCAATGCAGTGGAAGCACTTATCCTCTATTGGCAAGGTCTTCTGAGACCAGGATAGAATACTGATGACAGATTTCCTGGCAAAGGGTACCACAATTAAAGGAGCATATTATGCTTTACTTAGCCCAATCTCATAAATTTATTTTATCTGCAAGGGCTTTGTCAAATGAGGAGAGCTAGTCGGGTTAGTGTCTTCCATAATCTCAGTCAGATGCTAACCTGATTAGCTCTCCCCATCTGACAAAGCCCTTGCAGATTGAAATAAATTTATAATGAGAGTTAGCTAAGTTTGTGTTATGCTTTTTCTTTTAACTTATATATATACTAACAAAGATACCTGCACTTCGCATGAAACTTTGCTGTATGCTCGAGTACCCACTTTGCGGGTACACGAGCATACAGCAAAGTCCCGACCTTAACCTTTGACCTTGAAAATGGTGTGCACCATCTCTAGGTCGGAGGCTATCATCATGTCAGGTTTGGACATGATCGTTCCAGTGGTGTGGGCTGTAGGAGAGTATATATACATATGCTATAACCTTGACTTTTGACCCCTTAACCTTGAAAAATGGTGTGTAGCATTCCTAGGTGGGGGCCCTTCATTATGCCAGGTTTGGTCATGATCGGTCCAGTGATGTAGACTGTAGGAAAGTTGTAGACACAGACACATGAACGCTACTACTTTATAGATATAGATATAAGAAGTAGAGATGTACCAAATAGCAAATTGGTTGATTACCATTTAATCGGCCGATTAATAGGTTTTCTAGTGCTGATTTATTAGCAAATTTTGTTGCATAAATGATACTAATATTAATTATATTGTAAATAAATAAATTTAATTATATTCTAAATGAAGACAAGTTAACTCTTTTTTTTGTTTGCCATAAAAATTTAACAAAGAGACATGCATCATCTACACCATATTATCAAATAACAAGCATGACACGCTGTTAACATGTAGACTTTACACTGAATTTGAGGCAAATAGATGTAATTTCCCTCCCTTCTCTTCGTATCAAATTAACATTATTATTTTATACTTTAAATCATTGTCAAAAAATTTTTTACTTCATATTTCATGTTGAGGAATTGTACAATAAATTGCAACAATGTGCAAACCGAAAATAAAGCATTCTTCATCAGTCGTATTCTTGTTCCCTATTTTTGGCCTCTTGCTACCATTACATATACATTTTTATTTTTCTGGTTTAGATAATGTATATTTTATTGAGATAAATTACTCATTAGATATCAGACATAAATAATTTGAATATGTAAAAAATTAACTAAATATTTACAACAACCTTCAACTATTATGGCAACTAGTTTCTGCTGGAAATATTTTGATGTCAATCCCAAGAATAAGAATACAGCTGTTTGCAAGTTATGTCAAGCCATCACATCAAAGGATGGCAAATCAGCAAAAACTTTTATGATGACTAATATGTGAAACCATCTTAGAAAGGTTAATCCAAAAGAAGAAAAAGTTGCAGATAAAAAAAGGAAGCACAATAAATATTCAGGGACAGACACCCAAATAACAAGTAGCAACAATTACGAGCCTCCAGCAAAACACCAAACTACTATAGAATCAATATTGGCCAAAAAGAAAGTTTGGGATATTAATGACTACAGGTCACAAGAGCTTCATTATCTGATAAAAGAAATGATTGTTGTTGATATTCAACCATATTCTGTAACATCTGACATTGGATTTAAAAGGCTTATTACAAAACTGTCCAAATTACAGCCTTCCCAATATAAAAGTAAAAACAAAAATTCAATCATCTCTTGGTGAAATTAGCAGCATTTCTTTGACTACAGACATTTGGACAATAATGCTCCCTTTCTGAGTTTGACAAGTCATTGGCTTTCAAATCTCAGAACTGTGCTTAGAGTTGTTCCATTGCTTTGTGCACACATCGGTGCAAAAATAGAGCCAACTCCTCTTTTCCTTAGTAGAGAAAAGGAAACTTATT
>NC_136491.1:72196625-72264125 GCF_053919585.1 Euprymna scolopes | reverse complement strand
AAGAATAAAGAGGACAGATAACAACCCGCTTTTATAAAAAAAAAACAAAAAAAACTAAGGTGTCACGACTACTATATCCACAACAACATTTACCTTAGCCACCAGCCATCCAGCCAACCAGTTCACTAAAATAGGAAGCCATCTTGGGTATGAAAACAATGGTCAAATACAATTTGCATATCCACAAATAATATACGATGACAAAAAAGGTGGTTACAACGAATACGTAGACAGCGCAATACCGAGTGGACGTTACCAAACAAACACTGCTGATATGAATTGATATTTGATTGCAATGAAAACAAAAAAATTATGAATTAAAATGAAAATTAATGGAGAAAAGATTCTGATAATGGTTTTTAAAGTTGGATGAAATATTAACTACTAAATAAATTATTGATATTATTTGTATTATTCAGACTACTGTTCTGATTTTGACTGTTATTTTCAGAAAGTTTCAGCTGATGTAACCTCCAACTTTTTTTAAATGTATCTTGAGTCTTTCTGTCGAACTCAGGAATCCGCACAGCAGTTTGAATGGAGCCCTTTATTTAATCTGCTGGGGTAGCATGCTTCTCGTTACATCAGCCATGATCAAGTAGAAGTCCTAAATAATTTGCAACTGTATTCCAAGTATAACCCACACTGAGGATTGAACCTTCAATCTCCAGAAGGGAGTCACTTACAACTGAATTTTACCAAGTATTTTATCTGTTACGCCACTACTGCTTCAGTTTTACATTGGCTAAAATGTTGTAGAAAATAACACTCAAGATGAGAACAGTAGTTGGTAAAATCCAAATAATACAAATAATAAATCCTCATCTCAGAAATTGAAAAATATAAAGTAAATAAATTATATGTAAAAAAGCGAATAAAAAATTAAAAATCCTTGAATTGAATCTTTTTTTTTATAGATATTTCTCATGCATTAATATAAAATTGCTAAAAATAAACGGAAGAGAATATGCAAATAATTTATGGACTGCAACAACAAGAAAAGGCACGAATAAATAAAAGGAAAAGACTGCATCAACTGAGAGAAAAAAATTGTATAATCTAAAATAATTCAAATCAAAATGCCTTGCAGTATGAATTCTTTTTAAGATTAAAACAAAACTGTGCTGTTTGGCTGGTAAATAAACTAAGTTAACAAGACTTATATTTAATAGCAAAAAAATCTAGATTGTAGATAAGCGATAATTATTTTTATCTGTTTTACGGCACATCAACGATTTTTAGGTTATATTATTTCGATTATTCAAACTACAGTTCCTATTTTGGTATTATTTTTACAATGTTTTGTCCAATGATATCTCCAACTTCAAGTGCATTGTGTCCAAACTCAGGAATCTTTATGTTAAACTCGGAAATGTTATATGAAATTTTAAATAGAACATTTATTTAATCCACAGGGGTTGCTTCTTCTCATTCCATCAGTCATGATCGAGTAGAAGTCTTAATCCATTATTGTTTTCTTAGTATGGCTATACTGGAGCAGTAAAATGATTCAACCATTTTTCCAGCCATCTTGACAACAGATTTGATGTTTTAAACACAGATGAAGAGTGAGGGAAATTGTTGATAATTCTCACGGGGGTGGGGGTGGGGCTATAGATTGGAGCTCAGTCGAGCACCTATCATAAAAGTAACAACAGAGCAGAGATACATTCGCAACATTTTCTGTGCGAAAGAGAGAATAGGAAGGCAACTTCCAGAAGACAGTCACTTAAAATTGATTATCACTTAGCACTTTTATCTGTTGCACCACAAATCCTTGCAGAGGTTTCACCGGCTGAAAAGTTGTGAGAATAATATCCAAAGTAATCTGGATAATAATCCAAATGATACAAATCATCAATCGTTATTTAAAAAATTCATGAAGGTAGATTGTCCTAGTTCCGTCAACCATGACTGGGTAGAAGTCTTAAGTAATGTTTGAAAATTATATTTTTAGTATCATCTGTACTGAAGATTGAACCTTTACCTCGAGAAGACCATCACTTAGAACTGATTATTATCCATTGTGTTGGAGGGTTGGAGGTTACATTGGATGTGATGCTATGAGAACAACATCCAAGATGAGAACAGTAGTCTGAGAAATTCAAATAATATCTTTTTAGGTTATGTAAAGCTGACAAAGTAAAAACAGAAAACAAACAACTATTCTAAACGATTCATTATATATGATTTATTGAAGTTATTTTATTTATAGCTGAAAGAAGAATTAAGAATCATGTCTTTCTCAACAGTATCAGTGCACACCTGGGCATGATAGACCTGATGATAGGACGCCATAGTCTATGCATTACGACAATAAAGAACCCCCTATAAAAATGATTACTTACATAGTGATATGTAGTCATCTATCATTTTTTTTTAACACATAAAGTTATTTTATCAGATTTTGAAAGTCAAATTCAAATAGCCTTTAAGCTGATAAATCAAATTTTGCTTCTGACTCGCCAATTTTTATTTGTTATTGTTGTACAATGTAATAACATTGTAACATTGTAACATTGATAATATAATAATGAACATTGTTAAACATTTATTTTTAAAATTACTTAGTCCGACCTAGATAACTGATAGTATGAAAAATTTTTAACTAATCAGCAAAAAAAAAAAAAAAATCAATATTGACTGATATTTTTAATTAAAAACTATAATAAGTTTTACAACAAAAATTTTATTTATTTTTATGTTAAAAAATGTACAACCAAATCAAAATTAAGAACTAAAATGGCTTCACTGTTTCCCAGGCAACGCCGAGTAGCTACATTTAGTTTTTAGTGATATATTTTTTACATTGTTCATAGTTTTGTCAATGAAACTTATAACTGCTTAAGCTAAAACTATTCCTGTTGCACTATAGCACCACAAGTCTATTTTATAAATATGTTGTCATCACAGTTGTCTACTTTGAACATGAGTAAAGTATTTCATTTGTCTGTCATTTATTGAGTAGAAGTTTTAAATGATTTACTGTCTTTTTTACATGAAGTAGCATATCTTGGTTTTATATGTAATTATATCTAGAAATATGTATCAATATGGATAATGTTTATTGATATGTAACTATACTGCAATATTCATGTGCCAATACTAGCAATTTTTATCAAATGTGAATTCATATGTCAATACTAGCAATATTTATTAAAACGTGTCACTATTAGCAATATTTATTGAAACGTGTCAATATTAGCAATATTTATTGAAACATGTCAATACTAGCAATATTTATTAAAACATGTCAATATTAGCAATATTTATTGAAACGTGTCAATATTAGCAATATTTATTGAAATGTGTCGATATTATCAATATTTATTAAAACGTGTCAATATTAGCAATGTTTATTAAAACATGTCAATATTAGCAATATTTATTGAAATGTGTCAATATTAGCAATATTTATTGAATGTGTCGATATTAGCAATATTTATTAAAACATGTCAATATTAGCAATATTTATTAAAACGTGTCAATATTAGCAATATTTATTAAAACGTGTCAATATTAGCAATATTTATTGAAATGTGTCAATATTAGCAATATTTATTGAATGTGTCGATATTAGCAATATTTATTAAAACATGTCAATATTAGCAATATTTATTGAAATGTGTCAACATTAGCAATATTTATTAAAACGTGTCAATATTAGCAATATTTATTGAAATGTGTCAATATTAGCAATATTTATTGAAACGTGTCAATATTAGCAATATTTGTGTCAATATTAGCAATATTTATTAAAACGTCTCAATATTAGCAATATTGTTTGAAGTGTCAATATTAGCAATATTTATTAAAACAGGTCAATATAAGCAATATTTATTGAAACGTGTCAATATTAGCAATATTTATTAAAACATGTCAGTATTAGCAATATTTATTGAAATGTGTCAATAATATCAACTTTTATTGAAACACGTTGATAATAACACATTAAGTCAAATGTGTTGATACTAGCAATCGTTATTGAAATATCTATACTATCAATTTTTTTTACATGTATTAATATGAACAATCTTTATTGAAATGTATTAATACTAGTAATTATTATTTTATATTTCATAAATATGGTCAATCTTTATTGAAATTCATCAATGCTAGTAATTTTTACTGAAATACAACTGATAATCAAAAAAAAAAAACATTTTCTCAATGAAGCAGCCAAACGGTCATAAAACATAAATATTACATAACTTATTCATAACTATTTAATCAAACAGATAATTAAATCCTAAATTTGACATGAGACTAGCTTTTAAATAATCTGTTATAATCCATGAACATTTTAAAACCGTGTTTTATCTGGATTATTCATTCTACTGTTTTTATCTTGTATTTTCGTCTCACAATGTTTCAGTCAATCTAATCTCACACCTTCTTCAGATGCATCTTATTGAACTCGGGAATCTTTATGTCAATCTTGTGAACCTGTGACCTAACAGATAAAATGCTGATTAATAATCAGTTCTGACTGATAGTCTTCTAGAGGTTAAATCCTCACTACAGACGATACCATGGATATAATTAGGAATTAATTATATCCGGTCATAGCTCATGGAAGGAGAGCAATCTTCTGCCATGGATTAAATAAAGGGTTCCATTTGAAATTCTCTACAAATTTCTGAGTTGGACAAAATATGCTTGAAGAAGGTCAGCAGTTATATTGGCTGAAGCATTGTGAGGATAGCATCCAAAATTAGAACAGTCGTCTGAATAATCTGGATTATCAATCATCTTCTTAGTGTAGTTGAAGCACATTTTAACTTTGGGGGCAAGCACCTAGAGATGGTGTCTTGATAAAAACATTGGCCCCCATCACCTTACTGGGTTTGCATGAAGAAGTGCATTCGACCTATAAAAATATTGCCTCTATTAAGGAAATGACTTTCAAAGAAAATTGGTCGCATTTTGTGTTATGCAATTTACTTAGCAATAGTTTAGTTAGAAAGTTGATTCTAAAAGCTGTTTGACAGACAATAGCATGTTAAAAATGAACATTAAACCAGATGTAATATGAGCGAGAAAAAAAAAGGACAAAACATTTAAAAAAATTATACTAATCGTCTAGTCTTTGTCACCAACATTTTAGATACTTGAAGATGACCTGAAGATATAGTAAGTGAAACGTTAATATAAATTAAAAAAAAAAAATGTAAAAAAGAGGACACTTGTCCAATTGTGAAAAATTAATCTTCTGTCTGAAAAACATAGTAGAAGCAAAAGAGTTGCAACAGAAACTTAAAAAAAAAGGAAAGAAGATAATTAAAATAAGATATGATATATATATATATATGTATATATATCAACAGTGTAAGGTTGGAGTGGGCCATCCAGGCTACGTGGTCTATATCAGGTATTTTTTTTTTTCTGGTGAAGCAAAAATGATGCAAGCAACGGTAAAAAAAAAAAATATAAAATAAAACACATGGACTGTGACTGTCTACGAGACCGCGTGCAGCGGGCGCTATCATCATACCAACATATCAGCATGCACTGCAGCAATAAGAGCAGCAGCAGCAGCAATAAAGTAGTGCCAGACTTAGGATCTTACTTCTCTCCCATTTGACTTGAGAGTGACTCGCAGAAAAATTGCACGGGACTAAGGAGAAAACCTGGAAGCAATGTCAGAAACACATTTTAAGAAATAACAACAACAACAATGGCTGCAATGGAAATGAATACAATCAAATAAACAATTTAGATGAAAAAGATGAAGATGATGAAGATGTAAAATATTAAAGTTATCCTTCTCACCAGAAACACATGATGTTACACCTGCATTTGGTTTCACCCAGGAGCGAATTAAACGACCAAGACACAGAGCAAAATCATGATGGTTAGGTGAGGATTAATGAATTGGTTGATAGTCAGGGCCGAGCTTTCATACCATTTGGGGATATGTCCCTGGCAAATAGAGACTGCCTTACTAGTTAATGGACCTTTCTTATACTGGAATGAAGTATGGTTCAGTTTGATTCAATTCCAGGAGGTGCACATTATCAGACATTATATTATTCCTCAGTGATGATGGTTTATCGTCATTCAATAATAATAATAAGGTCATTTTGATTATCATCTTGTTAGGGGTCTGACCAGAATGGGTTTCATACGCTCTAGGCAATAACTCTACCACCACTTCCAACCCTAAAAACAATCTGTATTGGCATGTTAATCACATGCAACTAATTGAAATCATTTAATAAAATTATTGTCGAATATTTTTGTTACAATATGTGTGCAAATTATTTTTTTTTTCAATCATTTTTTTTTAATAGTTTTATACTAAAAAATACATAGAGCATTCTCATCGTTTTATGCTAAAAATTACATAGTATGTTCTAATTTGGGAGTCAAAAAAGTGTGAAATTTTCAACACATCTGCCCGACAGATACATTTGTGTTTCTTTTCTGCTTTCAAAGTTGATAAAATGTGATTTATTAGATTTAAGAGTAAAGAAACATTCAAAATAATGAAAAGCATAGATTTTCTTCAGTGAACAATGCAGGTTTATCCAGTTTCAATTATAAGAAGTGTAATTTTGGCAATTAAATGATTTTTTATCATTTATGTGGGCCGCCATTTTAACATGCTGCTTTACATTTATCAATTGTTTTGAGATTATTTAATGCTGAAAAAAAAAATGCCTATTGTAAACGATTGATTGAAAACAAGTTGCCATTTTACTCATAGCAGGAAAGAGATGTTTAAATTAAGTGAACTTGATAGACATCCGATTTGGATTTGGATTTGAATTTCAGAGTTTATACCAATATCTATTATGCCAGTTGCTTCATCCTGCCAATAGAAAATAGGTTTTAACATCCATTTTATATAGGCCCAAAAATATTTTAATAATTAGTAAAATTACAAATACTTTTTTTTGGGGGGGGGGGGTTAACTTACAATGTTTCATTTCTTGAAGTGTATGAGTTCACCATTCTTCATAGAATAAAAGCTTGCATGAATGGGCCAAATGTACATAGTTTCTTTGTCCCATTTTAGTTTGGTTGTTTTGTTTTAAGGCATATCAACCTTTTTTGGATTATTTAAGGTAATAATGTAGTAATTTGGAAGCGGTTTTTATATTTATTTATGGTGTTTGGCTTGATTTTTTCATACAGGAAAAATGTTGATTTTGTTTTTGACAGCAAAACATAATTGAGTTTTGCAAAGGGAAGGGCAAAAAGTAAAATAAAAAAAACAAAAACAATAATATCAATGTTTGATGCATTTTAGGTCAGCAAGCCAATATCTTCAAACAACCTGATCTGGTAACATCAGAGATTCAATTTTAGATCCAAATCCACCCCTGGATGTATATACATGTCACCGATATCTTTTAAAACGATATCTTTTAAAACAATTTTTTAATTTTTAACTCAATGGCTTCATTAAAAAAATATTCAAAATTTAATGACTGTGAAGAAGAAAAAAATGTTCATTATAAATAAAAAATAAAATAAAATTTACCAAATATGTAATAAATGTATATATATTTTTTTAAATCAAAGATATAATTCACAAACCCAAAAAGTAAAATTAAAATTTAAAAAATAAATTCATAGAAGACAAAAAAAAAAAAAAATCAAAATTGAAAGTTGGAGCAAAGAAATAATAAAAAAGAGAAAAAGAAAGAGCCTAATGTTACTGAACAAAGCAAAAATTTGCCACTCAGAATAAATTCAAAACCTTTCAAAAAATATCAAAGGAAAACATTAGAAAAAAAAAAGGAACGGTTCTTAAAACTCATGGGATTTGTCAATCATTCAGGGTTGGACAATTCATTTTACATACTTGAAAAAATAAAATGATATCTTTGAATAGCACCACAAAGAGAAATCTCAGCCTTAGCGTATATATATATATATATATATATATATATATATATATATATATATATATATATATATATATATATATATTCATGTTTTTTGAATAATTCCACTGTTCCATATTTCCTTAATTAGATAATTGACTGCTGAACGGATATGTGGTACTTTTTAGCATAATGGCCAAATTCCCCATTACCACTGAAAACTACCAAGGTTTAATCAGATTTTCACTGCAAAGTACCCCCTGCCACACACAAGGAGAACATTTTAAATAACAAAGTAGGTTAGCGATAAAAATTAATCTGGAACAAAAAAACTAGATGTAATATCTGAAACGTTTTGGTTCTTGTTGTTTTTTTTTGTTTTTTTTAAATGATCAACACTGCTAGAGAGCATTAGCTATGAAAAAATAAAAATATTTGGTATAAAGAAGTGTTCTAAAAGTATTAAAAATATTGGGAACCGGACTGACTTAATATGGTTAAGAGGAGATAATACAAATCAGAGAACAACCAAAACAAAATTGATCTAATCAAGAAAGTTCAAAAACACCTAAGAAAGAATAAGTAAAATTTCTAAAGTTGTTAAAGTCAATTATTTTCAATTTCTTCAAACTATTTTTTTTCAATCCTGTAATGATCTCACATTAGAATGAACAAATTTAGAAACAAGTCAGTCACTCCAGATGCAATAAAGAATTAAAAGAGAAACACCTGATTATCAACAATCTATTTTAGGGCACACTTATGACAAGGGAGATAACCATATTTTAATAGAGTTATTTTGTTTTATTAATTTATGCGCCTTACAAAGTGATTCAGCTATCTAATAATAGGCTAAGGCACTTCATATTCATATGTTATCACTAGGGCTATGAAAACAGCATATTCTTTTCCTTGTTTTGATTCTCAGGTATATATCCATTTATATCATATGTTTTTTTATGTGGAGTGATGTGGTTCTCGGTTGATTAATTATGTCTTACTGTGTCGGATATATACTTGAGTCAAAACAATGAAAAAAATATGCTGTTGTCATAGCCCTAGTTATCACCTTTCACATGCATTAAAAATTTAAAAAAATGAGATAAACTGATCAAAAATGATAATGATTAATGATTAATCTGATATTGCTAAGGTAAAAAATTTCGACTTTACCCATTTTAAAAAGAAATTTCTCCGCATCAAATTTTGTTGTCTCTGTCGACTAAAACAATACAATTTTAAATAAACATATTTTAAAAAGTGACATTCGTTTTATTTAGTTGAAGAACATTTAGTTGAGAATTATATTTATAGTAAGAAGACATAGACAATTGTTTTAAAAAAGTTAACTTGCAACAATTTCAAATAAATAAATATATTTATTTGAAATTGTTGCAAGTTAACTTTTTTAAAACAATGGTCTATGTCTTCTTACTATAAATATAATTCTCAACTAAATGTTCTTCAACTCAATAAAATTTTAGTTATTTAAAAAAGATTGGCTTACAATAACAGTTATTTTTATAGAAAGGGAAAAAAGGTAATTTTTTTCTTCTGCAGATAAAAAGCACCATGAAATTTCCATGGGGTTTGCTAATTTTATAGATAATGTACAAACATATTTGACAACGGGCAAGATTGGAGATGCGCTGCTGTACAACTCATGATCTCTACCAATCCAAGTTATGACAACACTGCCAGCACCCTCAAAATACAAATCTGAACGGTTCAACGCTTGAGGGTACAGCTCAATGAAGTTTTCGGATGCGGTTATGGCCTTTAGTGTGGTTTTAAGTAAGGGTCACATCATACCACTTCACATCTTTGAAGTTGGCTTGAAAGTCAACACCAAAGTGTACCTGGATGTGTTGAAGAGTGTGGTGATCCTTGGTGCAATAAGGTGGTCATTTGCAAACTCTGGGTGTGACAGCAGGACTCGGTGCCAGTCCACAAGTCCAAAGAGACCCAGGCTTGGCTTCAAGAGTGCTATGACTCGGTACTCTTCTCTCACTAGATCCCCTCCTCTCCCAACCTGAACTTGCTGGACTACTTTGTTTGGTCATACGTCGAAAACATCACCAACATAACCTCCCACAACACCAAAGCCAGCCTGATCACTGTCATCTGCTGAGTATTTGCTGCACTCCTGCCAGCGCTTGTGGAAAAGGCATGGTCGAAGTTCCGGATCCGTATCGAGGCAGTGATTGAGGCTGAAGGCAGCTATTAGATTTTAGCTTTACTAGATAATGAAGTTACCTGAAATGATTTTTTCAATAAAAGTTTTAAAGCTGTAGTGTTGTTTTCTTTAAGGCAACAAATTTATCATTCCACTCTATATTTAACTGATGCACGTATGTAAATGCATATGATATGCGAAATGACGTTACCGTAACGAAAAAGAGGAGGACGATCATGTTGGATGACGTGGATGACGTTCAAGAACATGTTAAAGATGTGAATGACTTCATAAACGTAAAAAAAAGTCGCACGTGGTTGAAGAATAAGAAAATAAATGTCATTGTTACAACAGGAAAAAGCGAGTTGAAGTTCTTTCCTATTCTTTGTCTACTTTGCGACTGAGGCTACAGCGTGTTGGGTAATGATACATATATATATTTAATCTTAACCATTTACTTACAACGCCCCCAAAAACATGATCAAGGATTAGGATTCACATAGATCATGTACATGTAAAAGATATATTGAGATTAGTGGACTGATAATTTTGGATTATGAATTACTTAGGTTATATGCAGCCATGGCTGATAGAATGAAAGCAAGTTATTTTTTAGTTAATGAAATTGATTGAATCTTGAATCGTCTTGGTGCTCTAGCATATGTAATGTGGCAGTCTTTCCTAACATTTACCTAAACCTGGCACTGAACATTGTGTCACTTTCAGGCATGATAGAAAGCTCTTATCGCTCTTGGGATTTGTATACTGGCCAATTAATACGGTTTTCATCAAATGGAAATGGAATCATGTCGTTTTTACTAGAGCAACAATTTTATCATTCCACACTGTATATAAATGTATATATGTACGTGTGTGTATATGTAAATTCAACCGTTTCTTTATTATTATCCTTTCTTTATCATTGTCGTTTTCCCATTTTTGTTCTGACTTGGTGTTATCTAAATAACACAACACATTCAATATGACGGAATTTGTGTTGGTGAAAAGGCTTAAATATGTGCATCACTATAAAATGTACAAAATTAGAATATCAAATATTTTGATTTTATACATGTGTAAGAGTATTAGGTAATAAGGTAATTCAAAAAAATCCCATAAAAACTACTTTTTTTTTTTTTTTTTACTCTTTTTCACCCAAACAAGGCATATTGGATGCAATGAGATACTATTTGGGATCATGTCTAACAATTGTGGAGAGTTGAGTAGAGAGATGTTTGTTCACATTACATTTAAACTTCCACATGTTACTACATTCAGGGAAGCAGGAAACAGGGAGAGAATTCCAATATCTGGTAGTCCGATGAAAGAAACTATTAGAGTAGTCGGCTTTCCAGCATCCAGAGACCTCAACAATAAAGGGGTTGGATTTTGCTGCTTCTCAGGTTGGTTGGGATTATATATATATATATATATATATATATATATATATATTGAGGGTCACAACTGGTTTGAGTTCATCAGAGAACATGCCATTAAAGTACTTGTAAAACAAACACAGATGCTACAATTGCAGTGAGCGGACAAAGGTTGGAGCGCAGGACCTATTAGATTTTAGACACTTTTTTTAGACCCTATCTAAGAGGAAAAGACTAGCAGTAGATGCACCAATGTTCCATGCATGGGCAAATAGTGGCTTTGTAGAGGTATAGGATATTCTCAGGTGTGTGTAATTTTCTAACACGGTAGAGGGAACCCACTTTTTTTGCAGCAGCCTTGGCAATGCCCCTAATGTATTTTTCCCAATTCATGTTGCCTGTGACTGTTAAGCTCAGAAGTTTGAATGATGAGTTTTCAAGTACGGTGTTATTTGTCATAGCAATTGGTGGTTGATTAAAATGCAATGATACTCTAGCAGTTTATTGTTATTACCTATGACAGGAAGTGTCGATAGAGACAGTTGCCTTCAATGCTTTTGCTATTTGTAATGACGGAATAATAAAAAACAAAAAAAAAAAAAACTAGAACTCAATCATAACATAAAAAGACCATCAGGGAATGAGCTACTAAAAAAGCTTCAAAATGTATGAGTTACACAATGAACTGGTCCAACTATGATAAGCAGGTAAAAAAAATGTAAGAGGTATGTCATATTATTATGTGCTCTATTCTTCTAAAAATAAATAAGTTTGCTAATTCATAAAAACACAAGTCTTTCATTCCTGAGGAGGAAATAGAGAGATGACTAATGAATCTATCTGTCTATGGAGTGAGAACCATATTTTTCATCCTTTTTTTGTTGTATTGTAAGGACCATATTTTCAATCACCTGACTTTCTCTTCATTACATCACTATACAGTATTATATCTAAAAATAAATAAATTGTAAAAAAATAAATTGTTTTTTTTTTTGTTCGTAGGGTTGTAACTATAAAAACACATCAATACATTTTGTCTTGCTTTTTAATAATTAAATAATAATAAGAATTAAACTCATATATGTTAATATTTTACGTTATGACAAGATGCCTCACAGTTTAAGTGTAGCACGTGACCTAATTAATTAATATCTAGCACTTTATAAGAATAATGATTAATTATTTTTAAAAGAATGCATACGGCAGATTACATATTTTATGCCAATTAAAATCAATCATAAATATTCATTGTGGACATTCTGATCAGTCTATATAAAAATTATATATATAACAAATTTGGAATCTTTTACCTTCACAGATTGCTGTTTCAAGAGTTAATTGATTGGCTGACTAATTGGCTAAGTGTTTAATTTTAATTTGATATTCTGATTTGATTATTTCTCACAAAAGAGTATAATTTTTTTTAAATATATTTTCAAATTCATGCTATCCAGGAATGCATTTTTTTTTTACTAACATTTATCCTTTAATGAGAAGTGCAGATCTTTAAGAATCCATGATTTAAGGATTTTTCAGCATTATAATTCCTTGCCTGAATTTGAAAGATCAATAAATATCGTAATTTATTCATTTTTCGAATTTTCCTATTTGCTTAGCTGCTCTATCCAGTATTTTGATGTTTTCGATTACCTTGATAGATTCCAATTGCAAAGACAATTTTAAAGGTAATATTTATATTTGTAATTCTACTTATAAAACAATGAATAGCTAAATACATGAAAAAAAAAACTGAATGATTTCTAAAAAGAAAAATGAAACTGTCACATTCTTTCAATTGCGACAAACAGATTTGAAATGTTAATAGTTAGAGATTTTTATTGGGTATAAAATTCTGGGTTGCAATTTAATCAAACAGGAAGGAGAAAAAAGCTTTAGAGTAAATCGAAAAATCATTGTTGAAAGATAATAATAAAAAAAATGTACACACAAACGATGCAAAATGAATGATAAAATGAAATAAGTCTTGTAATATATATATATATATATATATATATATATATATATATAGTCCTGGTCAAAATCATAAGACCACTTAAGAAAGTAAGCATTTACGCATATTATCAAATTTTTAATCAAACAAATGGTTGAAACCATTGCCAAAAGGAAAAATATGATGGAAAAAAATGAAATCTGCTTCATTTGAAACCTTAACCCTGATCTAATAATTATTTTTTAAAAAACAAACATTTTCACCTGGTCAAAATGATAAGACCACTGATAATTTATCTTACTAAAAAGGGTCTCAGCATTTAGTATAGCCTCCATTATTACGAATTACTTAAAAAATTCTCTTCGGCATGCTTGCGACTAAGTTTTTTATCAGTTGCGAAGGAATTTTATCCCATGTACTGAAAACTGAATCAGAAAGTTCCTTTATCGAATCATACTGGGTTCCATCCTTGAACACTTCTTTTGCCATCCATCCCCAAAGATCTTCAATGGGATTGATGTCTAGAGGACATGCTGGATGATCTAACAATTCTATATTATTTGAAGAAAAGTATTCTCATGCTTGTCGAGAAGTGTGTATCGCAGCGTTGTCTTGCTGGAAAATCCAATTTCTTCCACACAGACGTGGACCTTCAGTCCTGATAGAAGCATTTTCAAGCATTGAAATGTACTTCAATGATGTTTGCCGGCCTTTCACTACTTGCAACTTTAGGGGCTGACGAGAAAGCACCCCAGATCATTAAAGACCCTCCTCCACTATGCTGAGTTGAAAAAGTCTCTTTGGGCAAATTTTTATCACGCCAATTGTGTTGAAATCCATCTGGACCATCTAGATTAAACTTTTTCTCATCAGAGAAAATTACATTTTCCCGCTTCTCTTCATCCCAAGTCTGGTATTTGGCGGCATATTTAAGTCGGTTAGTGTTGTGCTGTTCAAGAAGACGTGGTTTCTGCAGTCGCTTTAAATGATTGAAACCCTTCATTTTCAGATGCCTTCTGATGGTTTTAGGACTACATTCTGCTGCTGTTTGGCTTTTCAATCGACTTGAGCTCATACTGGAGTTTTTTTTTTAACTTCTGATATGGCGATCCAGTGATGGGGTTATTTTTTTTAGTCGACCTGGACTCTTTTTGTGCCCATATTGATCTACCATATTGCTATGATTGATTCACTTCGTTTGCAATGGATCTATGGGAGAGTCCACCCCTATTAAGCTCAAAGATCTTTCCTCTCTCAAACTCTGATAATGGTTTCTCTTTTGTCATTTATAATTTAGTAAGATGTTTTTATCCACTAACAAGTTGCTTTTAGTAACATAGAAAGCTTTTTGTATTCATTTTTTCAAAACTAGCTGATTTTATTTAAGTGGTCTTATCATTTTGACCAGGTGAAAATGTTTGTTTTTTAAAAAATAATTATTAGATCAGGTTTAAGGTTTCGAATGAAGCAGATTTCATTTTTTTTTCCATCATATTTTCCCTTTTGGCAATGGTTTCGACCATTTGTTTGATTAAAAATTTGATATTATGCGTAAACGCTTACTTTCTTAAGTGGTCTTATGATTTTGACCAGGACTGTATATATATATATATATATATATATATATATATATACTTATTTATTGTTAAATAAACATGTTTACATCCTGCTGCTACAAACAGCCATTTGTTTCAATCAAACAACAGATATCATCAGGCAGCGACTTGACTATTCAAAAGTTCAATGAATAATCTTATAAATTTATTCATTGAACTTTTGAATAGTCAAGTCGCTGCCTGATGATATCTGTTGTTTGATTGAAACAAATGGCTGTTTGTAGCAGCGGGATATAAACATGTTTATTTAACAATAAATAAGTATTATTAGCTCTTTTTTATTGAGCACTATCTAACAACCTCGTTGAATTCATTAGTTTATTACTTTTGAATAACAAAAACCCGAGTATATATATATATATATATATATATATATATATATATATATATATATATATATATATATATATATATATATGAGATAAAAGAATAGAGTCTGAGTTTTTTTTGTTTTAAACCCTTGCAAAAAATTTCCATGCAATGGTTTCTACTATATTATTAACAGTTTTCATTATTAAAACAAGGTATGTTCAATCGTTTTCATCAGCAGAGATTTTGTTCATTTTTTTAAGTGTTTTAAACAAAAACTTGGACCCTATTTCCTTATTATATTTTAAGCTCTAGTATTCTAAGTACTCTTGAGCTTTTCACTTGTTTTCCGTGTGATTGTAAGGAATATATATACATCATATATATATATATATATATATATATATATATTCAGAATGTGAGAGATTTATTTATTTCCACAGTCAAACAACGTCACAGCTTACAAGAGCCATGATAGCCAACAAACCGGAAGTATATATATATATATATATATATATATATATATATATATGAATGCACTTAGTTTTAGCAGAGTTTAATTCTGTCCTAATTTAGAGAAATTTATTTCAATTTTTTAAAAGAAGAATTGCTCAATTATCAAATTAGGCTTTAAATTTACACCACACAATTTATTTCTCTAAGGAATTTGGAAATATAACACGGACTTTTACACTGATTGTAAATGGATTCATAATTCTAAAGCCATAAGAATTGGTTAGCAAGGAAACCATTGGCATGTCTGTTACACTCAGTAAGTTACTATTTCAATTTAAGTCCAATTTTAATGAATAAATCAATTCTATTTTTATTTTTAGATTGATATAAGCCATAGGAGTGGATCGGAATATTCTCACAGTTTTTAAAAATACTGTTTACATTAGATGTACACTTAAGTGCAGACTTTTTTCATCTTTTCTCAATATTTATGAATATTAAAGATTTAATTTATAATTGACAATAATGAGGGATTTATTAAGTATAACTTTTAACTTCAACTTGAACTTCAAAACAATGTAGTCTTTACAAAATTAATTGCTTTTAAATTTGATGTATATGTTGATTGCTAAGCAATATAAAAGTAAACAACTTTTACAGTTTTTAATTACTAAAGTATGTGCGACTATATTGTTTTTATTTTAGTATTGGTTTGCTTATAGTTTTCTTTCTATTTTTTATTTATTTTACACTTTTTGGATGAAACTAATATTTTTTAAAGGTTTTATTTTAGAATTTGATTCAAACTTTAATTTTAATTTTTGCTATTTTGTGCAAAAATACGAAAATAAAATCTTGTCAAACATGCAGGGTAAAAGGCATTTTTCAAAAGCAGCATTTCTGCTTCTAACTCTGATAAAAAAAAATTATGAATATCAGTGAATGTTTAGTAGTTTGCAAAGGAGTTATTGCACGCCTTAAGCAACAGCAGCAAACATTTTAATGAGAAAAAAAAAACCATTTATTTTGTTTGCTAATTTTTATGCTTTAGCATATAGGAATTTGTCAGATTAGAAACAAATCGATTTCTATGATTTTAGAAAGGAGAGGATGCGTTTCTGTTTACAATATAAATAAAAATGTGAAATGATCACTGACTTTCCAACGTTTGAAAAAAAACCCACCAAAAATAAAAACAAATAAAAATTGTAAATAAAGGTAATTTATAGCAGGAAATATGATGCACAAGTGTAGCAGATCGATACAAACTGAAGCAAAGTATGGCATTTAACAGTGGAACGAACTATGCAGGTTCATCCTCTATTAATACCATATATATATATATATATATATATATATATATATATATATATATATATATATATATATATATATATATATGTATGTGTGTGTGTGTGTATATCTATAACAGCCCCATATTTTGAACCAAAGTCGAATATATATCTGGAGAAGAGTATTTTCCGAAATATTATATGATACAGAACTTCCATCAGACCAGATTGACGTAAGTAAGAACACAATGTGATATTAAAAGTATAAAACACACACGCACACACACATATATACTAGCTGGCAGCCCGGTTGTATAATACTCTTAAACATGATATTTTAATTTATGCAGATCACGTATGTATTATTATAGAATCAATCCCCTGTTGATTACCATATATTGCATGAACTAATTTTCAAAAAAACTAAAAAAATAATAATGATAATGTCGTTCATCAAATTCTGTGTTTGTTTACAATATCATGTCAGCTGATATTTGGGCTTGATGATGAATGCCCTGGAAAATTAACTTCTGATTAATGTTTAGTTTAATAAATATGTAAACGAAGAAATGGTTTGTGGTGATTTTAAATGGTACCTCTTCTTTTATCATAAATTAAACTCATTAATAAAAAAAAAAATTCAAATAAAATGGTGAGGTACACCCAGGCTTGAACAGGGGATCATTCGATCTGTAGTTAAATGCTCCACCACTAAGATTATACCTCCAGATTATAATAAATCTGTTTTTTTTTTTTTTAAAGAAATGATTTGTTCAAATTTTATTATGTCCCTTAAAATATTCCCTTGTAAAAATTCTTTTTTATCTATAAGAAATAAAAGCTATTTTCAAGATCAAACTTTTTGATACTTATCAGATGAATTTCTGTACAAAACACTGCCAGACATATAAATTAGCTTTGTGTGAAATCTGCAAAAGATTGTCTCAGCCATTTCAGACTCCCCCCCCCCACACAGAGGAAGTTTTATATATATATATATATATATATATATATATATTGCATTAATAAAAGGTGAATCAGCATATTCCACCATTATATATCTTAATTTGCTTCAGCTTGTGTCGATGTTATACCTCTGCATTGTATTGCCTTTTATAAATTACCTTTATATATACATAGACAATACATCAAGTGAACTGCATTAACCTCTTATAGAAATTTTCACCATATTCTTGATAACAAAATTCTTTTGGTAAGTCTTTATGCATTTAGAAGCGGCATAGCATCAATCAATCCTTATCTTGTCAATCTTTTTAGTGATCGACCTCCTCATCTTTTTTTTTTAATTAAATTATCTTTTATGTGCTTTTCTGGTATAGTTGGAGTCCGATAGTCAGGGAAACATGTCCAAACTATTTTATTGTCTGTTTTTTTTTTTTTATCAACGTCGTTGATAGATCTACTAATATTAAGCTTCTTTCTTATATCTGCATGTCTTCAGCTATCTTGCAAAGTTACCCCAAAGATAGTTTTTAAACATTTAATTTCAAAGATATCGAGTTTTTTTCTCATGCTCTGCTTAATATAATTGTAGTAAATTGGCATCATACAGACGAATCCATTATGTCTGAACATGTGCAACTATGCTGCACTTCAATTTTTTGTTCTCTGTCAGTGGAGGAGAAATCCCTGGTGTCTAACTCTGTCCCGTGGGGAGACATTGTAAATAGGAACTATATTCAAATCCAAATATTCAAAGGGAGATAACTTATTCAAACTTATTTTCGAGTCATCAATTCTAAGAATATTAAATCCAAATATTCAAAGGGAGATAACTTATTCAAACTTATTTTCGGGTCATCAATTCTAAGAATATTAAATCCAAATATTTAAAGGGTGATAACTTATTCAAAATTATTTTCGAGGCATCAGTTCTAAGAAGAACGTCGCTATCGCCCGTGTAAAACAAATCGCGTAGTGTTCAATGCGTTCTCTGTCTCAAGCCTGTATAAATATTATGCGGACTAATTTTTTGTCTTTGCACATATGGATACTGTAAATAGTCCAGAACTTTCGAGAATGCTGTAATCCTGACTATAAATACTATTTTGTGGAGAAAACAAGTGGATTTCACATGCCCCAGGATTAACACACGTGGACAACTACCCTTATCAGAAATTTCTGCCTTACCAAGTAACCATGAACAATTTTCTTCTTAATTTTTCCCTTTTATCCTGACACAGGATTTATTTCGCACTGTCTTCACTAAATATGTACTAAATATTTCTGGACATACTCTAAAACAATATGGACTTTAATTACACGTTGATGAACATTATCCTCAACTGACTTCTTAATGGTATGGACGATCAAAAAGAGGGTCTATACTCCACCTCTATATCCAATTATTACTGTTGTAAATAAAAATCATTGTTTTTCATACATATGAACAAGGTAGTTAAAGTTGATTGCTATTCATTGGTGTTGTTCTTGAGTGTTGCATTTTATTTTTATGATATTTAAATGAATACTTAAATGTCATTGATATCCCCTTTATAAATTGATGACCCTGACTCGTTTGTATAATCCATGTTTCACTTGCATATACAACAATACAAACTATCAATGCATCATAAAGTCTCAATCATTTGTAAATCAATTGTAAAGTTTGAATCAGTGACATTGACATGTCCTTCCTGTTCCATACTTTTTCTTTTTGTTGGCCAAACACAAAAGTCTCCATTTCTATTCTTCCGCTAATATCAGATGAAAATCCTGCAATCAACCATTTTGTTCTCTATTAAGATGCTATTGCCAGAGAAGGACATGATTCTGTATTTGGCAGAGCTCACTTTCATACCCTCTTTTTCTCACAGGACATTTCAAACGCAGAAGCAGAGAGCTTCAACAACAATTGGGCATAAACAATGACGGTAAAAGTGGAGGTACTTATTCAATTTATGACTTCATCTCCGGCAACTTCATGTCGGCATTTAAGCGGCCAGTAAATGCCAAAGTTAAGATTGCCAGATGATCAATTCAAAACAGTGTTGTTCCGCCCTCCTTATGTTAAGAATGGTTTTCTATTAAACAAAGCCATTCATAACATGGAGTAAGGGGGGGATTTCATGTTGACATAGCAGCTTGAAAGTTATTTGGACTTAAAACAAATTTCTTCATTTAATGAATTTTATGCTTTCATTGAAACTTATTTTCTGACAGCTGATTGGATGATTGCTTCGGCATCTTCCAGCTGCTTATATAATCTGCCAAAAGATGCTGATACGAAGTTGCCAGGGATTGGGTCATAAACTGGATTATAAACTGTTGCTGCTCAAGTTAATAAGAGCAACAACAAAAGCTCTATGTAAAATTGTCTTTCAAAAAGAAATTGATTAAAGAAAAGATAATTCCATTGACACTAATGTTTCAGAGATCATTTCAATTTTATATTTTTAAATATTTATATAGTAAACATGACATCACTTCTAAACACATAAAAAAATCAATTATTTATTTTCTAACATGACAAATTGTAAAAGAAATTCATATAAAATACCAAGCACAAAAAGCAATTAAAAAAATGTTTTTTTTTACCGCTTCCCACACTTTGCTTAGGATGTGCGAAGGTTGTAAGTTAGAATATAAACGCAGGTCTACAATTTTAAAAAAAATTATTTTTCATTATTTTTTTGTCTTATCTTTTTTCCTTTGTCTTTTTAAAGAATTACCTCATCTGTTTGTTCTGGTGGCGGTAAAGGTTGAGAATCTGTGAAATATTTGGTATTGGGTCCGAGGGCACAGATTATCTAATAAGAAAACATTTATGGTTGATATTAAAGCAAATGTTGAATTTGATGAGATTTGATGGCAAGCAGAGATGAAAAAGCTGAATATTTTGCCTTAAAAAGATTTAAAAAAAAAAAATGGTACTTATTTAAATTTATAATGTTCTATTTGAATTTCTAAGATGAAGCAGTATTTGTATCATTTCTTTTTGTCATCACTTTTGCTTTTGAAAAGTTTTGCAATCTCTGTAACGGTTTTTGATTTTAATAAGAAAGTGACAAAACGGTTTTAATATTGATAATCGTTATTAAACATAAAAAGATTAAGTGAATCCATTGATTTCTCGCTAGCAATGACATTTGATATTTCCTTGGATTATTATTATTATTATTATTATTATTATTATTATTGAGAAAGAATAATACTGTTTGAAATAAATATTAAAAAAAATAAAACAACTAACAATAACAGTCTGTATTGTAAAGTATTTATTTGTACATTTTACAGATTTCGAGTTGGTAAAAATGTAGTTGAAACTATATGATCAAAGCAGGCGAGTTAATAGCGATTATTTTCCCTTTCTGATGAATTAGACAATCGTTTGGTTAACAGTAAAAAATGGAATCTCAATGTTTGTAGCAATTTGATGCTGATTAAGTCCACCTTCAGATTAACCTTACTATGACTCATCCGAAATTCCATTTTAAACGATGCTACTGATTTGCACAGCTTTGATTGCTTGTCATCGGCAAAGGAAGCGGGAACTTTAAACATATATGAATTATTTTTGTGGGATGTCTATTAGCTATTTCATGTCTGTGCATATTCTAATTTGTTACCTAAAATCATTTAAGTTTTAATATATAATTTAAACATATTTAAAAGCGTTTTCCATCAAAATATCAAGTAGAAAAGTTCTTAACATAAAAATAAACTTTAATACATTTATTTATGTCTTCTTTATTTTTCTTATTTTAATTAATAACCGTTTTAACATTTAATGAAAAAGAAAAATGTATATATCTTTTTTACCATGCAAATATCTATAATCTTCCAAAATACATAACAGAAATATGCTCATCAAATTCTCTTAAATATTTCATCAGATACACCTTATAAATGTCCTTACAAGTTTACCATTATTTCTGAATTCATCTAATTTATTATAAAAATATTATACACTAAACCTATTTTAAACTTAATTAGGTAAGTTATTCCCAAAACATATTACCTTATTAGAAAAACAACCTAATTTTATCTAAATAATTAACTTCTTTTTTATGTAATATATGATGTATTCATCACATGAAAGATAAGAGAGGAAATAATGTTTTTTGAATTGTCCATATAAAATTAACGTTTTTATGCTTAAATTTTTTTTTTATCTGAGTGATTTGGAAAAAAAGTAAAAAAATCTATAAATAAATGCATACAAATGAAAAATGAAAAACAGAAAAAAAACATATATAAATATAAATAATAATAAACTACATATTTTATAAAGCCAGTCGTTTGATGAATCTTCGTTAATTAGTGACATAAAATGAAAAGAAATGTTTTGAAATAATGCAATATTCATGAAAAAAAAAAAAGGATGAATAGAAAATTAATTCTATGATTTAAAAAGGGAAAGAATGGAAAAAGAGATTAAAAAATTAACATCATTTGTCTTTGTTTTGGTTTTAAATATTTGAATAGAAGAAGTTATAGTTTTCAAAGACAAAATAAAATAGTTTAAGTTTTAAAACAAACACTTCAAATAATTTATTACCGAACTGGATACATTTAACTTAATTGAAAATGTGGCAAAAGTACAGAATAGTTAAGGCATGAGAGGTTGTAAATCAAAAACAAAACAATATAAAAGTTATACGCATGAGAATAAATTTCTTTACCAAACATGCCAAGTTTTAATCTGTAGAATCAATTTGTAAGATTTTGACTGTTTATAAAAATGTTGCAGATCGTTTCCACACATTAAAACTAGTCAAGATCAGCCATTTGTTTTAGTTTACAGGTTCTCAAGCATTAACTATTCTGCACTATTACCGTTTAAAAAAATTACAAATTGTTTCCTGGCAATAAAACTAGGTGTGTTCCGTAGAGAATTTAATTCTAATGCGTTTTATATAAATTATGTGTTTTTTATTTTTATTTACAAGTTTTTTGCATATTAACTACTCTGTACTTTTGCCAAAAATGCTTTCTCAGGAATGTCAGCCAAATATGAGTGAAGATGAAAAATTTGCAATTTCATATGTAGCATACATTTTAATAATTTATATAATAGCACTATTTGAATTAATAAAAATTAAGAATTGCAGAGTTCAGCAATAAAACTAAACATTTCTTTCAAATACATATAATTAATTAAAATAATTGAAACCACTGGTTAAACTAGTAAATTAAATAAAATAAACTTTATCATGTGATATTTATAATAGTCAAATCTACTTTAAGATAGATAATCCACAATCGAACTTTAAATAAAAATAAATGTTCTTCAATTACTAAAAAAAAAATAAATAAATAAAAATAAAAAATAATCATAATAGTTAAAAAAAATGCAAATCAAACATGAAAGCTTTAATTTTTAAAAACAATAAAAACTCATTGTTAAAAATAATCTTTTATCAAACATCTTATGCTTATTTCAGGTTTCTAAAAATCAAATGTCATAGCTTGAACCTGAACAATGTCAAGTGTAAAAAATAAACACTATAATAAGCAATACATTTAGAAATTAAACAAAACAAAAATAATCAAATGATTACCACAAGTGTTATTATATTGATAAATATATTCTCTGCATAATATGCATAGACAAAATGTAATTAATGGTAGTATTTTTAATTACAAATTTAATACATATTAAAACCAATGTGATCTTGCAATCTTTCAAAATATGAAAAAGGAAAGAAAAAAAATAAAAGAAAGGAAAAAGATCCATTGCAGGTTTTACAAAATAAAGGAAAGTCGAATCCATTGTGACTTGCTTAATAATTGAACGTGAGATTTAAAAACGGTCGACAATGTTTATAAAATTATTCATTTTTCATTTAAATTTATGATTTTTGTATTTTGAAAAAAAAAAAAAAAAAAATAGAGAGATAACGTTGAAAGCATAAAGAGAGAATCTTGATCGTGCAAAGCCATACATACCTGATCTGTTGGCAATAAGGGGAACTCCTGAGATGGATTAGTTATGACATAACGCTTAGATGATGGACTTTTGACAGTAGCACTTGTGTCCCTGAACCGATACAGACCGATACATAGGATGCCATAGTTTCGTAAAGCTGCAAGAAACAACTCTCCATAACGACCGCCCTCCTAGAATGTTAAAAAAATTGATTTCATTTCATAAGACATTATTACAGCTGGAGTTAAGAGAGAAACTTTTTTTCCAATTATAAATAAATCAATAAATCTTAGAAAAAGCAGATGATATTTGAAATCTCATATTATTAAAGATAATATCTTAACAAAAGAGAAATGAAAGTTATCAATTATATCTAAACCAGTTTGTTTAGATAAGCTGTTAAATAAATATATCATTTGAATATTCTATTAAAAAAAAAAAAAAAAAAAGAGTTCATATTTTGCGATGTAGATTTGTTAGAGAAATGGTTTCTCCAATGTATGGTTAGAAATTCAAAGCTACTCGTACTCTCTCTCTCTCTTTATTCTCCCCCATCATCGTCGTCATCACCATCATTACTTTATTAGATTCCTAAATATAGGGTTCATTCATAATATTCGATCTGTATCTGTTAAAATGTTTTTGACTTCTAATCGGAGTATGACACTAATGATTTCGACGATCGTTTTTATAACCACAACTAATCAAAATCTTCCAAAGTTACTATAAAATTTGTCGAATTTTGGATTCAATCAGTTCGCCATTGTCTCTGTCACGAACCTGCATTTGATGCTTCGCCGCCATCTTTGTTACTAGGAATTACTTAATACTCAAGATCGGAACTGCATTGATTCTTCACTGCCATCTTTGTTCAACATAATATCTCAACACTTAACAGTATCTATATAAATAAATCTGCTGAACTATTACTCTGCTAATTGAACATTCCAGTTAATAATAAAAAAAACAACAGCAAAAATTTTTTTTTGCACATTCTATGCATATATTTTAGAGATAGGGATATATACATTCTATGCATATATATTAGAGATAGGGCGCTTCCAATATTTTTCCTGATTTTGATATTATCATCAATTCTGTTCTAAATTTCATTGTAAATTTTTTAATATACAGCAGTTTTGGGGGGCAAGGAGGGAGGAGGGGGATTACTATAAAAACCCACATAATATGTGCATATATTTTTGCAAATGTAAAAATATACCATTGTAGGAGTAATTTATAGATTTTAGTTTTACTGGTACTTTCAAATCAATAAATATTTATCATTTCATCATTAATACAAGCCATAGAAAATTAAGATTTAAATGAAAACAAACAAATAAAAACAATCATTTTTGATATCGTAAAATAGACACAAATCTTTCCAATTCTGATACCCTAAAGAGTTCTAATTTTTTTGATTCCCAATGTCGATTACTCGTTCTAGCATAATATATATATAAAACAAATTGAAATTATGAAAAATAAATAAAAGTAAAATTAAATTTACAGCAGATACTTCTGTGATTAAATAAGGAAGTGTTAACTATTCTACACTTTCCCAGATGGATTGTCAACTATACTGTACTTCCAACTAATAATTTCTAAGGTTTAATTGACACGCTGCTGTGAAAACTCACTACTCCAAATTCGACACACTACTGTCAAAAACTAGATACTCCGGAAACTCGATGCTCTGCTGTAAGACTTACTAATCTAAAACTTGACACTCTTCAGCTGTCAAAATTTGCTACTCCAACGTTCAAATCCAATTCAAGTGAGTCTCTGAAAAATCAGTCTTTTTTTTATTTAAACCAGAGCATCTCATTTGCATATGAGGTGACAAGATGGCAAGCATATAAAGAGAAGCAGCAGTCATTTTTTTCTTTTCTTCATTCTTTTTGTCTGCACCGAGCACTGCAGGCTGCACAAAAACAGATTTGTACCAATTTTTAAGGCAACTTCAACTGTTGATTAAATTAAATTAATTGAATATATTTGCTAAGTAAGTTCTATTTGTGGCAAGATGCTTCTATTTATATTTTGACTTTCTTCAGACTTCTAGATTCTGATTTTACCGAAATTATTCATGTCACTATATACAGATTTCTGATTTTGAAACTTTAAAAAAAATTTCCATGAAAATTTTTTTTATCTTACAACTGGTAGAAATTAATTTTCAAAGTTTTCAAATTCATGCAAACTATTCTTTTTTATTTTACTAGTTTTTCTTCTGAAGAAAAGAGCTTATTTTTGAAACTCCATGTAATAATGAAAGCAAAAATCTTTTTCATGTTTTTGTTTGAACATTTAATGAACTGATAAATATTGTAATTTTTATTGTTCACCATTTCAGTTTGTCTTGTATTGATGCTCTATCAATAATATCAAGCATCCATTTATCATGATAGGATCTAATATAAAATATTTATTATTCAATTATATATATATATATATATATATATATATATATATATATATTGAAAATAATTACGTATATAAATGAATACGTTTTGAAAGCTGAAAAAAATGCATTTTTTTTAAATATATAAAAAAATTTATTTGCTTATATCTGATGTATTTCGATGCTAAGCATCCTTATCAATGTAGAGTCTGTTTTTTTTTCTTTTTTTGACCGCATGATGGAATTCTGTGTACGAAGGTGATGGTAGTAGCCCAATGTTCTTAATAACGTCTCGATATTTAAATAAAAATAAACACAGTTATCAGCAGGGTGTCACACCAGCCGCGCAAAATTGAAATTAGGAAATAATTTTTTTTTTCTTTTTTACCTGTTTTTGAAGCGTTGTGTTAGTTGAAAATTGAGAATAATTGCGTATATCAATGAATATGTTTTGAAAGCTGAAAACAATGCATTTTTAAAAATATAGAACTACAAAATATCGAGCCGTTACCAAAAACATCGGGCTACTACCATCACCCTCGCATGCAGAATTCCACCGTGCGGTCAACAAAAAAAAAAAAAAAAAAAAAAAAGACTCTACATTGATAAGGATGTTTAGCATCGAAATATATCTGATATAAGCAAATAAATTTGTTTAAATATTTAAAAAAAATGCGTTGTTTTCAGCTTTCAAAACATATTCATTTATATACGTAATTATTTTTCTATTTTCAACTAACACAACGCTTCAAAAGTTGGTAAAGAAGAAAATAAAATTTCTTTCCTAATATATATATATATATATATATATATATATATATATATATATATATATATTGAGGATAAAAATTAATAATTGTAAATCATGAATCAGTTTCAAAAGGAGAAACAAAAAATCATTTTGATTTTGTTTTGTTTCTCCTTTTGAAACTGATTCATAATTTACAATTATTAATTTTTATCCTCAATAAAAGGATAAATATACCTATTGAGCTTATTATATATCTACAGTACTATGAGCGCTGTTCCTTTAAAGTATTCATACATTAAATTTAACTTTGTTCTTCTAGATTTCCGATCTAATTCTTTCTCTCTCTCTTTATATATATATATATATATATATATATATATATATTACTAGCAAAAGTACCCGTGAAAAGTGAAATTGTGTGTGTGTGTTTGTGTACATTTCCCTACCAAACTATTCTGTAATTTTCAGTCTACAGACTTGAGATTTGGCATAAGGGGTATTGAGATTTGGGAAAATCTTTTTAATCAGTTTTCGGCCAGAAATTTGGCTGTCAAGTGGTCAAAGTTCAACAATTTGACCTTTGAAAACTCTACCAAACTCCTCTGACAATTTTAGGTCTTAACACTTGAAATTTTAGATGTAGGTTACTTGGACATGGATCAAACTTTAATTTGATTTGAGCAAAAAAAAAAAAAAAAATGTTAAAGGATCAAAATTGGGGTCAAAGTTTTAAAAAATTTGACCTCTGCGGTCGCTACCAAATTACTCAGCCAATTTTTGGTCTAAACATTTGAAATTTTACATAAAGTGTATTCAGACATAGGGCAAGCTTTTTAATCGGTTTTTGACCGAAAATTTGGCTGCCAAGGGGTCAAAGTTCAAAAGATTTGACCATTGCGGTCTTTAGTAAACTGTTCAACCAATTTTGGGTTTAAACATTTGAAATTTTACATAAAGGGTATTCAAACATGCAGCAAGCTCTTTAATCCGTTTTGGGGTGATAATTTGGCTGCTAAGAGGTCAAAGTTGAAAAAGTTAACCTCTATAGACGCTACCAAACTACTCCGCCAATTTTGGGTCCAAACACTTGAAATTTTAGATGTAGGGTACCTGGAAATGAGTCAAACTTTTTAATATATACATATATATAGATATATATAGATACATATGCACATAAATTTATGAACAGTACATAGGGCTGTAGCAATGCCGAGCTGAACTGCTAATATATATATACTAGCAGAAGTACCTGTCAGTGACTGGGTTCAAAAATAGCCTACAGAAAATGGACTGTGATTGATGAAAGTATGATAGGTTATGAAAAGGAGGGGGTTGTAAAGAGATAGGTTTTGATACTCAAAAATTTTACCCTAAACAAAATATGATGAAAGTAAAGATAATTTTAGCGAAAATATATTTTTTTATATCAACTTTGTTTCCATTTGTAGCCAAGAGTGACCAACAAAACGATGTTTCCTCACAAAGAGAAAATGTTATATATATAATAATATAAATACACAAGAAATAAATGTTATCATAGTCAATAAAAGTTACTTCTATGGTAGAAAAGTTCATTGGTTTGTATTTTTAAATAGTTTGTAAAAAAAAAATTTTTTTTTAATTCACGAACCGGTTTAAAAAAAAATCAAAATGGCAGTGACTTTGAAATGGAGAGCCCTGTTTTCAATTTGAAGGAGAGGCACCTGAGCATTTTGTGTTAACATTTTAAGAGAGTTCCGTCAACGTAAGGAATATTTATAAACATATTTTAATGTTTTCCGTTATTTTGTGCTTGAGGAATATTCGACTATGGCATGTGTAGTTTATATAAAAATTCATTTAAGTAGTTATCGCCTCAAATTTTATTTTCATTTTGGTTCGCTGAAATTATTTCAAGTAAAGAGCATTAAAAACTATTTCAAAACAAAAGAAACATGAACTGAACTTTTATTGACTATGGTAACATTTATTTCTTGTATATTTATTTTTTGGGGTAGTTGTTTGTTGGCTTTTCTGCTAAACACTCTTACTAAATAATATCAACAAAATATCGAAAAACAAAGAAACAAAAATAGTTTTGGAAAATAATGAAGCTTTACTTACTTTAGTAAAATAATCCAAAACAGTAAAATGGGATATTAAAAAAGTAAACACGTAATTACTTTAGTTTTTTAAGGCAAAGAATCGATATAAATATGAATAATAAGAAAATGGCGCCCTTTTCAAGCAGAACAGCTTCGTTTCAGTTTTACAGTATTGAACGGTGTAGTATTGTGCTGTCGGATTCAGGGTTATACTATTGTAATGTAAAGAACACGCAGAAATGGTTGTAATCAACTAAATTCCTTCTAGTACACTGACAAAAAAAATTAGCTTAAACAGATATATAAATAAAAATAAAAAGGTTATGTAAATGTTTTTAAAAAGACACGTAATCACGTGAGCAGGATTTTTTCCTTCTTTTGACATGATAACAAGTAACGTTCTTATTTTTTATTTATCTATTTATCTATTTTCAAAAGAGTGCCACGTGCAAGTGGAGAAGGAAAAAAGAGTTATGCAAAATTTGTGTCGAGAATTGTCTAAAGTTCCGACTTTTTTTTTTGGCTTTCACTTTAATTAGAACGTGAATTTATGCGACACTATGATTCAACTCAAAAAAATAAATAAAAGCTAACGTGAATTAAGATTAAAGTTAAGGTGTTATTGTGGACCCTCACCCCTTTTAAAAAACCTTGTTAAACTTTGTGACATATTTACATTCTATGGAGGTCAGGCGCAAACGAACACCCAATATTTTTATTATACCATATTTCTTCAAACTGAAACATAATTATCAAAGTATACAAATAGATAGGAAAAGAATTTTGTTAAAGTTTGTGCCATATTTCCATGGAGTACAAGTGCGAACGCAGGCACCACAATTTTATCATACCATCCCTATTTAAGTTGAAACATACTTATCAAAGTATTCTTATGTACATCTATATCAAAAACCCTTGTAAACGTTTTTCTTTCATTTTTTATTTCCATACTTTGGGGGCTAGGCGCGAACGCAGACCCCCACAATTTTTATGAACCACCGTTATGCCAGATCAAACATACCCATTCCTCATCCTCGATACATCTTCTATTATTATATGTAATCAGTTTTTTAAAATAGTCAACCATATAGGAGCCTATTCATGACCAGACACATGTACACACAGACGTTCAGCTTTATATCATATATATATATATATATATATATGGCAAAAATATGATGGAATATTTTTCTAATTATTTGATAATGTTTTCATGTGAGAACATGTCCCTATCTCAAAAACAGCTTATAATATTAGTATGAGATTTTCAAAATTCCAACAACAGCGCACAAAAATGAAGATTTAAAAAGATCAATTTCTGAGTCAAATCAGATTGAACAATTGAGTCATAATTTAACACTAAAAGATATTTTAACTTCCACAATGAAAAAAATAATATAATAATTTGCATAAAACAAAATAATTTATTAAAAAAATATGATTTGCAATAAAAATGATATTTATAAAATGTAATAATTTACCCCATATTGGGCAAGAGGTCCTTCATATAATGAAATCTGTGCAACCCGACACCTGTCTCTGTTGGCTAAGATATTTGGGGTGCTGTAACCCCCTCTCATTCCAGCTCCTTCTGCTAGAATCTGCTCCAATTCTGGAGTGGCACCACCAGTGATTAGAGTCCGAATCAAAGTCAATGCATTGTCATTGAAATAGCTCTGTAAAATAAGAAGGAAAGAAAAATGGCAAGAAAATTAGAATAGAATTATTGCATAAAATTGTGACATAAGAATTATAACAAATGAATTATTGCATAAGAATTATATTATAAAACTTATGACAAAACTTCTTATATAAGAATTGTAAGAAGAATTTTAACATAATAAAGCATTCATAACAGTTGAATATTTTTTAAATGAAGGGAAAAATAAATAATTTTTTAAACTAGTATAATTAATTTAAACAAGCAGTTTAAAGGCTTAAAAATCTCTTTCAAATTCTGCATGATAACAAAGTAAGCACTACGAATATGATTTTGAAATTATTGATTAGAAACTAATTTTAGTTTTAATTAAACTTCGAATGCAAAAGTCACGTATTTTAGTTGATCTGTGCTTGTGAACCAAATGAAAATATGATTTTCCGCATGTGACCCTATTATATCAAATGACAAAAGAAGTTTTATAAAGCTGGAAAGGGGTGACGGCTATTATTTCAGTGGCAATTACATAAAAAATTAAATTCCATTCATGCAATATTTTTTTACCTGATCATAATAAAAAACTTCATAACATTGAGAGAAGAAATGTATCTATTTAATTCCAATGAAGTCTAGGTTTTAAGTGTAAGGTAGAGAGACACATAGAATGTGTCCAAAAAAGCAAGAGAACTCTTGACTTGGAATGTTTGCTGGCACGTACCCAACAGCAATGCTGATACAAACTCAAGCAATAACGTGAACACAGACTCGACCAGTAATGCCAATACAAACTCAAACGATAACTTCAATGCAGACTCAACCAGTAATGCCAATACATATTATAGTCAGCTAACATACTTCCTAACTTCCGGCGTAGTACTACCAGAAGCGGTGACAAGGCAAATCAGTTCCTTTGCTTTTTTTCTCTCACACCTGTATCTCCTCTTTTCTTTTATTACATTACATTTTTTTCCAATATTTTTAAACTTTCATTAACATATATTTATTATATAAATTCAAATAAAAAAACTTTTATTTTAAAAATTAAAAATTTTTTTTATCATTTCATAAACATGTTTCTTATAAAATTAAAAAAAAACAAACTTTTATTTTTTTAAAAATTCTGTTATTAAAATTACAAATAAAAACTAATTGTGTTATTTTTATCTGCATAATTTTGTTAATTTTATTGTATACTTTTCAATACTGTTCTTTGCTTATATATTTTATTTCAAAAATCACTTCACAATAGAAATACTGAAGAACAATGAAAATGAAGGAACTGATTTGCCTTGTCACTACTTCTGGTACGCCGGAAGTTGGGAAGTACGTTAGTTGACTGCAACCCTAATACAAACGGGAACGATACTGCCAACATGGACTAAAAATGACCTGCAACATCATTGACAAATGTTTTGAGTGTTGTCCTAATATCAGCTCTGGATAAGTGCATTCTTGTATCTCAAGGAGTGTCTGGTGAGAGTACGCAAACACCATTCTTGTGCACTTCCACACATACCCATCACATAAAATAAAAATTGTCTTTACTAACATCCATGATGCATTCTGCAAAGTCATCGCCAAGGGCCATAACTCTGCTCTAACTGGTTAATCATGAAGGAAGTAATCCTACACATAAATGACTTGACAATGAGATGTTTTTTTTGTTTTTAGATGAGTACTGTTAATGTACACTATGGGTTTGGTATGCCATGTTCCAGCTCTGGTAGGTCTACGGTGCTAATAATCTTGGGAAAGGCATGAACCTAACTCTCCTCCTGTCAGCAATGAATGAAATAATAGGGTAGACTAGATTCTAAAAGAATTGGTATCACAACTAATTTAGTAGAAAGAAAACTTTAGTCAGATCTTTGTCCTATGGCAAACTCTGTGCACTTGTACAGTAATCACTTAACTGGTGGAGAGAGTGGGTCCTATTCTCAACAATGTAAAATCTACTTCATACGTATTCTAATGATGAGTTCTATTTTCATTCTCATGGTTATCATAATTATTCTTTTTCATTTTTTCATATTAATTTCTGCGAGACTGCTACAGAATACATTCCATAATTTTTTCACCTTTCAGACAAAAACATTCTCCAGATTGAGTGGAAATTTCTTTTTTGGAAAGGAGGTATAGCTAAAAATTAAAAAAAATAATATGACACCATACCATTCTGATTGGATACATTATTAAATAAATATTTAATTGAGGATTATTGAATTTTTCAATAGTCATTTCATCTATTTACCGCTGTCTTATATCAAATAGCGTTTTCAATCAAATTGCATTGGCACTGCCCCCCCCCAATACTCTCAAAAAATGTAACTACTTACATGCTATGCACAATACTTCAAGCAATATTTTTCTAAATATTTATTCTTTTGTGTATAAAGCCATTTTCTATATTTTCTTGCAAACTTTTCTTTAGAACGTATTTCAAGTAAACTTGTTTTTATAAAGTACAAAACACCTTTATTTAAAAAAAAAAATCTGAAATGTTTTTTTTTTTATTAAGATGTACATACTTACCGTACTCATTAGAGAATCCAGAACACTAACTGCAAATGCAGTACCACAGGCAAATGGTTGGGTCATGTACAGTTCAGTATCTGGGTCATCATCATCATCCTGGTCTAGAAACTGCACGTTTGAATCATTTGCTGCAAGAGAAATGCCAAGAAAAACAATCACAAAAAATTTCATCTTTCTATTTAGACAAATATCAAATCTACAAAAAAATTATTTGGACTACTATCCTCATAAAGGTTATTATTCCCGCAATGTTTTGGCTGATGTAACCTTCAACCTTTTTAAAGTACATATTTTCAAACTTGGGAATTTTAATATCAAACTCTGAAACATACAAAATTTTGCCTTGAATCCTTTGTTTAATTCACATGGACTGATGCAATTTCAAAATAGATTGCAACTTGTTGAAAATTAAATCTGTCCTTCTAAAGAAAATAACATTTAAACCCAAATGTTAAAGATTTTTCCCAGAAATAAAACTATATTGTGAAATTTAACTATTTATTATACTGGGAATACAGGTCACGCTTAAATAATATCATTATTGTTTAAAAACCCATTCTTAACATGGGGAGGGCGCTTTGCTTCTGTACTTCTACCTAAATCTCACCTGTCTGTTTAAATGTATGTATGTATGTATGCATGTATGTATGTCTGCCTAAAACTTTTGACAGAGGTGATGGATTTTCATGAGATTGGTATCATTTTGAAATTCGACGTGTCGGACAACAAATATAGAAAAATTGGCCAAAAGCATTAATTCCTTCACCCTCATGTGGGCAGTTTTATACAGGGAGGGGTCGGATTTTTGCAAGTCATTGTATCGGTTGGATTGGCTTTGCCTAATTTTAATGTTCTGAACTTCCGGTTGCATCATGGAGTAGTGGTAAGATGTCAGATTTTCTTTCACTTTCTTTTCTGCCTTCATATCATGGATTCGAGCCTGCCTGCCTACTACCATTTTTTTTTTTTTTTTTTTGCTCAACGCACACCTCCAAACACTCGGGCAACGCCGGGCACCCAGGCTAGTTTATAATAAGTAAAAGATATTGAATTTAACTTGTAAATCCTATTTAAAAAATAGTATAATCCATATTTTGTATGAATACCATTATATTAAATTTAAAACAATCATTGAATTAAAAATACATTAAATACAAATATTAGTTAATTAATAAAATGTCTTTTTTCAAAACCAATATGTAAATTAATTAACCTTGTGACTGATGTTGTATATACATAAGAATTATATAAAGAAAGGTGGTACATTGTGTAAAGTGGAGTCAACTTTGGTGCTTTGACTTTACAAGAAATATGTGCAGATTTTGCATTCATTCATTTAGATTAAATAAAATATTAACATTTTTCAAAAGTATGTCGATATTGTAAACATTTTGACTATTAAACTATTTATAAAATAATAAGGAACTTTTTTTCATGGTATAAAAAATGATTTACCTCCCTTTCTCCTCTAAAATAATTCTCTTCTTGTACATCATGGCACCTTTCCTATTATGAAAAAGCCCTATTTGATTGACCAACACGATTCTCTTCAATCAATCGACAGGCAATTTTGGCAGGCTAAATACAAAAATAAAACTTTATTCTTCTGCTATTTTGAATGGAATCCAGTCAACAAGTAAGGAAACTTGAATCTGAACATTGAACATAAAAAAAAACAACTTTTTTTTTTTTTTTATCATAGTTGAACTTTTTCAGCTACAAATAGAATTAGTTTTGCAAAAACTTTTCTGTATTATCATTTCATATATTAATCTTTATCTCTGCCTTCCGCGTCTTTTGTAAGCTTTTTCTTTTCAGCATTTTTCCAGTAGTGGCCAGTGACAAATGAATCATTCTCTTGCAAATTCATTTTAATGGAGGTGTAATTTTCCAGTAGTGGCCAGTGACAAATGAATCATTCTCTTGCAAATTCATTTTAATGGAGGTGTAATAAAAACTGGCATAGTTTAAATTAAAAGAACAGATACACAATCAGAAAGAAGGGAAAAAAAGGGATGAAGTTAGTGAGACTTACCCAACTCTGTTATGAGTGGCACATTTGATCCACAAATAGAACCTCGACGTGGCGTGTGTTGTTGATTACCAACTGGAGAAAAACCAGGAGGCAAAAAGCCTAAAGCAAAAATAATTTTTTTTTTTTATTAAAATATAGAAAATTATATGAAATGCAGTTTTTATTTTAAGAATTTTCTCTTGATTTTTTTCATTTGTTCAACAGTTAAAATAAAAAGCAGAAAATGACATAAAACAAGGCAATATTAAGAAAACTATTTTTCTAAGAGCCATCAAGAAAATCTTATTAGTAGACAAGCTGATGATATGGCAAGACAATATATGCTAGGAACCTGTACGAAAGATGAATTAAGGACTAAAACAGAACAAGTCTTACAATGATTAAAACAGAATGACAGTAAATAGAGACAAATGTAAATTAAACTGCATAAAATTATATATTTAGAATATCAAATATCTAGAGAAGAAATATATCCTGATGAAAAGCTAATCAACTTGTGGAAATGAAAAAAAAAACACAAATAAATAATTATAATTCCATCCTGGGATTAATTAATTTCTACATTTGAACGATTTTCTGAAATGTGTAAAAAAAAAAAACAAAAAAAAAACAAACAAAAAAACTGTAGAATTTATATGGATGCAGAAGCAAATAAGGTTTTCGAAGAATTAAAAAAGCTTTGACAAGGAAACCAGTAATAAAAATTTTTGACCTTCAGAAAAGAGATTACTTTAACAACAGATGCAAGTGAACGTGTGATGGTAGGTGTCATATCTGAAGAAGGACAACCAATCATGTACCTGTCCAGAAAGCTCTCATCATCATCAGAATGCAATTATTCTAATATAGAAAAGGAAGCATTAGCCATGATTTGGTGGGTATGGAGAGAGAGCATAGAATTTTTTGCTCCTCTTAAAATCAGACAACAAGTTTCTAAAATTCTTATCGAATCACAGGAAGAAGTTATCCAGAGTAACATCATCAAGGATCTTGATGAAATCATTTTGACATCATGTATGTTAATGGAAACACCATGCTGCAAGTAAATGCAGGTAATCCAGGTAATAATTTACAGGCTTGATGGCTGAGTATTGTAAAGGAATACATGAGAAGATGCCTCAAATGTATGGAAATCTGAGCATTTAAACAAACCAAATTACATAGTTGGCACAAAGGGAGAGCACCATTAACAAGGCTCATATCCAAGACATTGCTTTACTTTTTATCTTAATAGATTTCCTCTTGAGTTGGTCAGAAGCAATAAAGATGAGAGATAAAAAAAAACTTACTATTGTAAGACAAATATTAAGAACAATTAGCAGAACCTGTGGAAAATCCACGATAGTTGAACATTTTTAAAACACATTATAAATAAAATGAATAAAATATAAAATAAAACAAATAACAACGAATTTAAAACAATTTTTAACAAATTCTTTTTTTAACCTTTTAAAGCTAAAAAGAATTAATTTAAAAAAATTAGATTTAGATTTTTTTCCAATAAAAATTCAACATACAACATATTGTTTTGTTTTTTTTCTGAATAATTTTTTTTATATAAATCAAAAAGAAACAGATGTCAATCCACTTGCACATTTTTTAAATTTTAAAAAGAAACTATAATAAAAAACTTACAGTCTCCTTTCAGCATAACTTTTTTAATTATAAAATAAAATAGCCAGTTGAATCTACTCGCAAAAAATGGGACAAAAAGGTGCCAACAAATCCTTATATACAGCAATTTAACAGACAAGAATGATTTTATGAAAAGTAGAATTTACTTAAAAAAAAAAAACAATTAAATGGAAACGTTAGGTGCTATATTATAATGTGTATTTAAATGAAAACATGCTGCCTAAATCCACATACACTTACTCTATATCTATCTATCGATCTATCTATTCCTCTCTTTATCTCTCTTTTTGAAAATGCACACTTCGCAGATATTTTCTATTCTGAAACTGTAAACAGACAGCCATGTTTTTTTTTAAAATTATGGAGAGGAAATTGTTTTAATGATTTTTAACTGATAAAGAGTGACTGTACAGGGAGGTAATTCGTTTCTCATTAACTAATGTTTGCGATGATGATGCTTTTTTTGTGACACTGGATATATGAACAAGTAAATTAATATTTAGATATTTACAACGAATGTAGTCCCTAAAACCCAACAAGTAGATTATGCTTAACAAGACTGAAACTGGACTAAGTTCGATACTACCATAAAGTATTTGGATAATATAGTTGTAGCAAACGAATCCTGGATAATTTCAGTACTAGAATCAATATATGAATTATAGACGTGTGTTAAGTGAAGTATGAATAAGTGAAAACATGTCATAAAAGGATAATATAAATTATACTTTTAGGAATGTAGATTGAAACTTGGGTGAAACTATCAAAAATCAAATATTTTGGATGACATTTATATGTTGAGAGTTCAATTTTGTGAGGTTTTGATACTATACCTGTGGGTGCTGAGGCCTGGATAAGTCCAATACTGTCATCAAATGTCATTGCCTTGATATTAAGCGAGCAAAGAATGGCCTCTTTGTCCACTAAGTGCTGGTCATCTAAGTTTTTATCTTTCGCAGACAGAACCACACACATATCACAAAGATTAATGTTTACTGCACGTAAATTGGCCCGGTTTAATGGAGTTCCCTGTTAAAAGAACAAATACATTACATGAAACTGAACTGCACAGATGAAACTGGATTGTTATTGATTCATAGGAATAACTAATTGACATTACAAAAGTAGTCTTGCATACCCCGCGTTTCCCGCTTTCTCTGTTTCCTTTTATTTTTCATTTTTCTCTTTAATATTGATTTTTAATTGCTAGTTATTTTTTTTATTAAACCATTAAAAGTTCATGGGTTTGCAAAATCTACAAAGAACCTATGAAATTTTCATAGGTTCTTTAAATCTATGGAAAAGTCACAGAATTTTTATGAGTTCTTTAAATCTATGAAAAAGCTACACAATTTTCATGGGTTCTTAAATCTATGAAAAAGCCATGCAATTTTCATAGGTTCTTTGAATCTACGAAACAGCCACAGAATTTTCATGGGTTCTTTAAATCTATGAAAACACAATGGAATTTTCATGGGTTCTTTAAATCTATGAAATAAGCATGAAATTTTCATCTCTTTTTTTTTTATCCTAATAGTTTATTCTCTGGAACTGTTAGACTTTGGAATTCTCTCCCTATTTCTTGCTTCCCTGACTATACTACATAGCAATCTGCCTTGTTGGAAATGAAAGTCTTCTTCATATTTGGTAAATTTTTGGAATTTCTAAACCAAAAACTTAATTAAATTATAAATAATAATTTATAATAAATAAAATATTTTTATATATTTATGACATTTCTTTCCTTTAAACAGAATTCTTTTTTTTCTTTTTTGAAATATCAAAATATTTCCACCGTCCAGGGTTTTATTAATATAACAGTAACTTTTATATTTATATCATATGTAAAAGATATATATGAATAAAACTGTGGACCATCCGCCTTAGCTTGAATCTTATCTTGGAGGATTCCATCTTTTAAAAAACGGATGACAGGCAGTGTGTGTATATATATATATATATATATATATATATATATATATATATATATATATATACATGGCTCAAAGGCTAAGGAATGACAGTAGAGAGTTGTATGTTTTGGTTTCAATTCTAGCTGATGGCACTCAAGTTATATATGTTTTTAGTTTTGATCTCACTACTACATATTAGGTTCAATATAATAATCAACTAATATGTAATCTTTAATTATTTAGTCCTTTAATTCATGATGCAGAATTAAAATATCATATTTAAGCATATCCTACAACCGGGCAACGCCAGGCGCTTGCTAGTATAGTATAGATTCCTTTATTAAGGCAAACATTATTGGCTACATATGTGCATACATGTTTCAGTTGTAATTTCTTTCGAAATGCAACTTCTTCAGAATAAAGTTTTATGATAAAACTTTAAATCATAATTTTATGATAAAGCTTAAATCATAATTTTCTCTATACAAACCCTTATGTTTTTTAATCTTCCAGTTTATCATAAAACTCCAATTTACATAAGACTTCAGACTGAGAGGTTGCATTCCGAAATAAATTGTAACTGAAACATATATGTACATATGTAACCAATAATATTTGTATAAATAATGGAATTTATACTACAATACAGCTTTACTTGTTATTGTGCACTTTTTTTATAAGCATCAGAGTTTCATTGGATTAACATCTAGGAAACTACAGCAATAGCAATATATTCATTATTATGCATATATATATATATATATATATATATATATATATATATATATATATATATATATATATCCCAATATTAGCCCCGCCTTGACAGTCGATTTAAATTCTTTTTCTACACACATCTTTTCCTTGCCTCCATTTGTGAATTATTCCACAGATTTCTGCCTTTTGGATTACTTTAGGCCATCTTCCACTTATGCGATTCCATTAGATTTTGCTTGTGGAAATTGAAACTTAACCAACTCTTTTGGATTTTGATTTTTAGATTTTACCGTTATTGGATATTTTACCCTTCACCAGACTATCCATTCACGTGAAATCACCTTTTTCTTCACCATATTCCCTCTCCTTCACTATTTGTTACCAAGTAAGATCTATGACTTACTTGTAGTTTCATCAAATACTTTTGAAAGCAAAATCCGATCCCACATTTTGCTAAATCCTACCCTCTGATGAGAAGGAAAGTATTTCTTCGAAACTCCATGGATTAAGGACTATCCACGTTTTTATAGATCTTACTTGGTAACATTCAAAATATGTTTTTAACTCTTTTTCAAAGTGTTTTTTAACATGTTTTATTAACTACTTGTTCTTATATATATACATATATATATATATATATATATATATATATATATATATATATATATATATATATACATATATATAACTCTACCGATTTGTGTCTACATTAGTGTATTACACACTTCCATTACCTCACCTATCACCCTAAAAGAATAGGATCTTCCAGACATGAAAGTTTGTGTGTGGGATACTTACTGGCAGTATGGAAATTTTTGGGAAGTTCTGGAGCATCTTCCATTCTCTATAAAGATACTCTAAATCTCCAACAACAACTACATGTTTCAGTTCATGGTAGTGAAAATTACTCGCTCGCAGAGGCATAACTAGGTTCCTTAGCCCAATAAGCGGGGATGTCGCCTCTGCGAACAAACAGACTACAACATGGTTGCAAAGCACAGTTAAGGCTGCTTGACTTCGATCCTGGAAAGAAAAGGAAAGAAATTATAGAAATATTTATGTAAAAGATACAAAACACATAGAATGGCAAAATATTTTATTAAAATTTATTTGAAAACTTCATCTAAAAAAACAAGGTCTACTTTTATGGACAATTATGTCCAATGATGTTTATCAACTTTTATTGCAGATAATTTAAAACTATATCTCAATCAATATGAAAAATCCTAAAATCTATTTTCAATCGATATTTATTCCATAATTGCCTTACTTACCTACCTTGCTAAATTTGTCTAATTGTCCGGTGCCTCATTTTTCTAAATTCATTATCAGTAGCAATAACTGACCAAATTTTTTATATTTGTGGTAAAATCATGAAATTCTTTGATATAGGTAGGGTACAGAATAGTTAACAAAGCACACTTGGCCCTCCCTTTTGATATTAACAATGGTTTTCTAAATAGTAACATTAATGGAAACCCATTATTAACGTGAGAGAAGCCTTTGTTAACTATTCTATTTCTAAACCGTCTTCTTATTTTGCATACGAATCGTCAAATATTTTCAATTGTTTATTAAAAAATTAAAATAGCATTTTGTCAGCTAACAGCGAACAAATACAAATTAACCTGCATCTGGTTGTTTCTCGTTCCGTCAGCCATGACCAAATAAATGTCTTAAGTAATTCTTAATTATATTCTTAGTATCGCCTCTCTTGAGGATTGAACCATCAATCCCCAGAAGACTGTCATTTTAGAACTGATTATTACTGAGAATTTCATAAAGCACAACATTGGGTGTAGAGTAAGAAAACGACAAAGTAAATATGCTTTTAAGAAAAACGAAAAAAATTAAGTATGCTGAATTGTATCGAGTTTTTAACAACTGAAGGAAATAACAAAATAATTCTGCACAAGATGAGTTCCACAGAATGCATCGGAAGAAGATCCGAGATTGCATTAGTTGAAATATGAGAGTAACATCTATTCTGAAAACAGTTGTTCGAATGATCCAAATTATAAATATACACATGCACACACGTGTGTGTATATATACATATGAATATATATATATATATATATATATATATATATATATATATATATATATATATATACATATATATATATATATATATATATATATATATATATATAACAATAAGATTTTATAAATAAATATTAGCAATTATTTTCATACCTACAGACACTAGTGTTACCTGCTTATGCAATCATCAGTGTAGGAAGTGATAATTATTACCAGTCATGAGACTTGAATCCAATCGCAAAGTCAAGCTTGACTCTGTAGGCTAGCATTTTACGATCATACTACTATAGAAATTGAGGGGAATTAAGTGCCTATAAATGCCAAGTCAGCATGTATATGCAGTAAACAGTCAGAGAGTATTCAACGACAAAAAGTCGGAATATTGCATTTTGTACTTAGGTTGACTGCTTTTTCTTAATTTCCTAGAGAATGTTTAACTTTATTTTCTTAAAGGGACTTTTTTTATAATGATAATATTTTTAGGAATAAATATTAATTATATGTATTTTTATATTAACACACACACACACACACACACACACACACACACACACACACACACACACACACACACACACACACACACACACACACACACACATATATATTTCTAATATTAATACTATTAATATTTTTATATTAACTAACATATATATATATATATATAATTAGAAATAAGAAATTGAAGACATATAGAGAATGATTTTTAATCAGTAGGCTTACTTTTGGTTCACTCTGTACTTCTTATTTTGCATTTTTTTTTTTTTTTTTACAGAACTGATATTCAAGTTTTTAATCTATTGCTCCATATTACTTGAAGTATTATGCTTTTGGAGTTAAGTATAATGCTTTGTCACATACACAAGGTTGCTTAGGTATTAATTGGTACAGAGTTTGACTTCCGGTTCAGCTATTGATTCATATATTAAGAGTAGATATCTGATTGGATGGTTTTGAATCATGTGACATGAAAAGATTTGAAATGAAAATAGTAAAAATGCAGGTGTAATGTAAAGTTTAGATTAACTCCCTCGCTTCATAAAGATTATTCAACTAGGCATGACTTATAGTTAAGGAAAACTGATACATAATTAAATTTAAAAAGAATATAACATTTTATTACCTATATGCCTAGCTAAGACTGGCATACTTTCGTGAATTGCTCCTGCTACAGATAAAGTTCAACGTTGGCAATTCTTACTGAATGTACATGGATAATGAGCAAAAATGTTACAAAAACGTCTTAACTTGATAATGAAGTGTAATTCTGAAATATTGCTTATAAAAAATATAGTACTCTCAACATTTTGTTAGCGTTTTTAAATTTAGTTTCAATATATGCATTAGTATGGCTTCTTGAAACATCTATATAATAAATGTGAACGTACGTGTGCCAGGCTTGCTTGAATAAGTGTGTATGCAAATTTAATTTTATCAGCAGAAAAGAAGAGGTTTAATCTTAATAATAACAGAAAGGCAATAAGTTTTAAACTTTTTAATATTATTGAAACAAAATGAATAGAGAGTATGAGAGAGAAAGAGAGTAGAGAAAGTTTTGTCTTTTTTTCTTATTGATTAGTTTTGTCTTTTCGTATTGAGAGAGAGAGAGAGAGAGAGAGAGAGAGAGAGAGAGAGAGAGAGAGAGAGAGAGAGAGATTATGAGAAAGAAAGTGAAAGAATTTTGTCTTTTTTTTCCTATCGATTAGTTTAATAATTTCAAGTAATGAATAGAAATTAAATTGTGAGCCAGTAATGATCAGACGATATCTACTGGTCCATATGAATAAATGCAAAAATTAAGCCTATTTTTCTCACTAACGAATAAAATGAAAACGATCTATTTCAAGTGTTATGATCAAGCCCCACGATCACGAAAAGGCGCTCATGTAACAAAATAAAAAAATTAAGGAAACAAATTTTTTTCTCTGAGTTCGATATATTGCACTGAACAAGATGGAATGAGGAGACTCTTGCAAGATGAAAAAACAACACAGTGAAAGGATCCAAAAACGTATACCCATTCCCACCTCATGCCTTTGGCCACAGAAGACCAAATGAAAAATTACATTTCAAAACTCACGTACAAGCTCCATCATTTTATGCATATATTCACATAAGCTAACTATGTCAGGCAAACAGAAACAAACTACCACACACACTACCACAACAAGGTACGCCTATACACACATACAGTGACACGTTGTTTAATACCCAGATACACATATTCACACTAACAAATATATAGACATCAAGGACCAAGTCACAAATGCAGCCGATTTAACAGATTTAACTGGACCTATAAAAAGGGGAGGTGACTAACATTCTTCCAGTGCATGGTAGAGAGGTGTATGTATATATAAGAAATTATCCTTTTACTGAAATACAAAGAGGACTTACCATTATGACATCCTCGATACATCGTTCAGGGCACCAATGAAACATTCCCGTTGAGTCAAATTTCCTGGGTTCTTCTCCGGGCACAACATTCATGTCAGGGGGCAGATTAGTTGGACTAACTTTATCCAATGATGGTAAGGCTCCTTTTGATGGACTGGTGGGCCTAATATGTAATTACACAAAAAAAGAGAGAGACAGAGAAGCCATGAGCAAATAAGCAAAGAATTCAATATGGTTATGTACATACTTGCATGATCCTATGGAAATTCCGCGGTGTTTTCTTTATCAGTTTGTATAATCTACCATTAATGAATAATGTTCTTTTCAAATTAATAATTGGATGTCAGGGTCAATATTATTAATAAAAAAAAATTTGTTATTGTCAGATAATAAAGTCGTATTCCTGTTTGTCTGTTCACAGTTGAATTAATATGTACAAAAGGTACAAAAGTGAGAGAGGTTTTTCTTCTTTTTCTTATCGATTAGTTTAATAATTTCAAGCAATGAATAGAAATTAAATTGTGAGCCAGTAATGATCAGACGATATCTGCTAGTCTATATGAATAAATGCGAAAGTTAAGCCTATTTTTCTCACTAGCGAATAAAATCAAAACGACCTATTTCAAGTGTCAGATGAGTTCATTTTCATAAACGACCTTCATGTCTTTTTATTTCAACATGATTTCTATATATATACTCTGTATTCAAAAGAAATTCATTTCAATATGATTTCTATATATATACTCTGTATTCAAAAGAAATTCATTTCAACATGATTTCTATATATATACTCTGTATTCAAAAGAAATTCATTTCAATATGATTTCTATATATATACTCTGTATTCAAAAGAAATTCATTTCAACATGATTTCTATATATATACTCTGTATTCAAAAGAAATTCATTTCAATATGATTTCTATATATATACTCTGTATTCAAAAGAAATTCATTTCAACATGATTTCTATATATATACTCTGTATTCAAAAGAAATTCATTTCAACATGATTTCTATATATATACTCTGTATTCAAAAGAAATTCATTTCAACATGATTTCTCTCTCTCTCTCTCTCTCTCTCTCTCTCTCTATATATATATATATATATATACTCTGTATTCAAAAGAAATCTGCATTCAGTGAGTACCCTCATTTACATATTACATTAAAGAAAATCTATTTTATTAATTAGCTCGACTTTATTAATTGTTTGCTGTACTATAATCGTTTTAATTGTTCTATTTAGAAATAGTATTTAAATTTGATTTATTTTAATTTATTTTTAATTTATGTTTCATTTAATTTATTTTCAATTATTAAAATCTCACAACAGTTACGTTTAAAACTGGAAGTAAGCTTATTTATTTAAACTATGATAGTCATTTCCCATTTAAGCTATGAAAATAACTTCAGGTTTGATTTTCATAGACCAATATGGATGCGTTTTATGCTTCCCTAAATCCACCATGTGATTCACTTTTCGCAACAAGTTAGGATATTCAGTGTATCTTAAAGAGTATGTGACTAATCCCTCTGCCTGACAATATGTTTCGACTGGGCAACGCTGAGTATTTACAGCTTGTTGTTAGATAAATATTCTTTAAATAACTAAAGCGAATATGTCTCTTCTTTATTTATATATTTTAAATTGTAGTTATTTAATTTTTATTGACTTTTTTGTTTTAATGGGTAAGGCCTAATAGTCTTTGTTGTGCGTTTTCAAATGGAGGTGTTCAACAAGTTTTCAGAACTGAAAACCGGTGCAAGAATGTTGAGTTGTTAAGTGTTGTGTTATAGCCCTGGTGTCAGATAAATGCGTAGTTAATCTCCTTGACAAGATCGTGGTGATCAAGCTTACATGCATGTTTTTTTTTCACTGTCAGAAACACAATCTACCAAAGGACATTTCAATGTATACACTAGATTTGTCCTATCCAAAATCTCAGAACTCATCTACTAACAATTCTTTCTTTTCGATCAGACAACCACCAACAAAATTAATTTGAGTATTAATGGCAGCATTAATGCCTATAACACTAATGTAAGTACTAAAATGCCTATAACACTGATATAAGTACTAAAATGCCTATAACTAATAGAAGTGCCGTATTAATATTTTAAATAACTAACTCATGATTCCTGGAAAAAAATACCTATAAATATCTATGCAGCATATTCTGTACTTGATAACTAATACGAAGATGTATTGAAACATAAGTGAATATGGCAGATACATCGGCCAGTTGCCACTTTAAACAAGGAAATACAAAGTGAAATCAGAAAGGATCAAGACAAAAATATGCAGACAAGAAATGTCCATAAAATTTAATGATATATATACAAATAAATTTAATTAAGTTAAAAAGGACAAAAAACATAAGTGTGTATGTGTGTGTGTGTGTATATATATATATATATATATATATATATAGATATATATAGATATATATAGATATATATATGTATATATATAGCACAATCACGTTGACACACTGGTTCTTGCCAAATCACCGAAGTTAAGCAAAGTTGAGCCTGGCCAGTACTAGATGGGTGACTATTTGGAAAGGTTGGGTGCTGTATGTACCACACCGAGTCGTAGAAATTTCCAGGTTAGTATCTGGGGGCACATTAATTCATTGGGAGAGATGCACCTCTAGTCTTCGTTAAGACATGCATCTAGGAGAAGGAAACTGATGTAAAAACCTGCGGTTTACTGTATACTCTGTGGCAGTCATCTGCACCGACAAAGGTTAGCAGTAATACCAAAAAGTGTGGTGGTTCTACACAAAGCCTTCACGACTATAAAAAAAATCATCTGTATGGATTTCTGAGCAACTTAGTTATTGTGGCGGAAGCTCATATGTTGAAATCGATGGGAGAGTTCATCATCATATATATATATATATATATATATATATATATATATATATATATCAGAATCCTGAGATGAATAGGAACACACAGTGGTATAAAGTCTTACCGAATATTTTTTTTAGGTAATATTATATAAGACAAACCCAGTCAAAAAGAGAATAGCTCAATATACTTGATAGAGCAAATGGAATTTATACTGTTTTTTAAAAATTTCATTCAGAAAAAAACATTAATTTTTAGAGTAGAAATTTCTAAATTGTTTGACAGTATTTGTAATGTTAATTGGTGAAAAAAAGTTAATAATTACAATCCAATAATCTAATAAATAATTAATTATTAACTAACTAAATAATTAATAATTAACTATTACACATACACAATTAGTTAAAATGCAGCATTCATTGGCTTTAATTTAGTGGTTTAAAAATAAATGTCTCAAAGTTAGATATCAACTAGTGTTGCAAGTGATTTTTATGAGATAAAGATATCATGAGAGATTATGAATTAGATATGGAAATTTAGACAATGATAAAAGATGAAGGGGTTGGTTGAGTAGTAGCACCTTCTAGGGGCCTACTCCACTGGTCTCCATGCAACCCAACACTATACGACATGCAAATTATCGTCTCTCTATAGTGAATAAGTAGTGAGGAGCCATTCTGTTAATATGCAGGGGCATGGATAAAACATAGTCGATCTAGAGGATAAACCATGACCAACAAATTGTACTATTCCACAAGTAGTTCTCATTGCATTCATCAACAAACTGATGATCCGGTTCTGAGAACAGTATGGATCTGCAGATGATCGTATGTATCTGCTAGTCCGTATGAATAAATTAGATAGTTTCAATAAAAGTTAGATTGTTTCAATAAAAAAAAAAAACGAGTTTGTAAAACCAGTTAAATATAAAATAATAAAACAAAAAATCCAAAAATAGTCCCGTTCTGCTCACTGTATCTTCCTATCTATGTCCTTCCCTTTACAGATTAAATGATGTTAATGTCCCATCCTATTTCCCCTGCCTAAGGGCAGACTGATGATCTCCCTTGGTATTGGGAGAGGGCCGCCAGGGGGAGGGGATAAGCAGTTCAGTACTTCTCTTTAAGACAAGTCTCACGTGTTCATACTTTGAATAAACATCTTCCATTTATCACATCACTGTCTGGACATGTGATAAATGAAAGACCCCCCTCGCGACCCTCTCCCAATACCAGGGGAAATCATCAGTCTGTTCTTGAGCAGGGGAAATAGGATGGGACATTAATATCATTTGATCTGTAAAGGAAAGGACATAGATAGGATAGGACATTAACAAATGATATTACTACTTGTAGCGACATTGCCTTTCGTTTATATATATTTAACAATTGGAGTGCCTACACCCTCCCCCCTCAAAAAAGCCTTTGCCAAGCATATAAAAAAATCATGACGCATATGCAATCGGCCATTCGATAAAACATGTTTCATCATCAACTGATGGATGATTCAAGTACAAAATAATGATTTAGTTTATCTGTTTTATATCAGAAAAAAATGTTAAAACACACTATATATATATATATATATATATATATATATATGCATATATACACTATATATATATATATATATATATGCATATATATACGTATTATTTAGATTATTTGAACTACTGTTATCGTCTTGAGAGTTATACCCATAATTTTTCAGCCGATGTAACCTACTCCCTTCTTCAGATGCATCGTGTCAAACTCGGGAATCTTTCTGCTAAACTCAGAAATCTGTACAGATTTTTAAACGCAACCCTTTTTTTAATTCATGGGGTAGCCTGTTCTTATTCCATCAACCATGACCAGATAAAAGTCATAAGTAATTTGTAATTGTATTTTTAGTATTGTTTGCACTGTAGGTTGAACATTCACCCCCCCCTCCAGAAGACTGTCATCTAGAACTGATGATTACTTAGTACTTATATCCAGACAATTGCAGACAATTCTTATAAATTTTAGGAGCCTTAAATTTATACTTGTTTTAGGTATCTTATGTTACTAGTTATTATTATATATTACTAGTTATTACTACATATAACTAATAAAAGGAATTTATAATTATATCAGACTAGCAGGGTTACCCAGCATTGTGTATGACAAAAATGTACCATAACTTCTACCCCTCTCTTTTTTTCTCCTTCTTTCTTCTTTGCCCAGCCAATTCCTCTCTTTGGACATACACAATTTGAGTCGGCATAAAGGAAATAACTCTGCCAAAAAATCAGTTACTTCCCTTTAGATGATAATATTAAAAAATGTGTGTACGTCTTGATAACATTAAATGATATAAATGGCCATTTGACCTTCAAATCATGAATCTTTTTTTTTTATTTTAGATATTATACATCTGGGGTTATATTTACTAAAAAAAAAAAATAGCAAGTTTGTTGGGTTTGCTGTGTATTTTTCAAGTTTTAGCTACATGTACAGACATTTGCCCTTTATATAAGATGAGACATTTAACAGAATTTGATTTGTATATTAATAAAGTATGATGCACCAGACCAGGCTCTATCATAAATTGCTGTCTCTTCTTCATTGCTAATATTCAAGAGGAAGCTTTTAATCTGTCCTCAGCCTGGCAAGCTAGCAAGACATATAACGAATCTAACAAATATAGATTTTTTTTTAAATTTGAAGTTGAAAAAAGTAAATGTTTAGATGAACTTTTGAATTTAAATCTAGTAATTATATTTTGTCAAATGTTGAATTATTCATTTCATAATTAAATTTCTTTTTTTTTTCTGTAAAAGTAAAAAAAATAATCTTAGTAGTGTATTTCTGCAATTAGTTTTTAAAGGGTTCAGTTGGGACACATGGTAAAAATGGTTCAGTTGGGAACATGGTAAAAAATGGAGAAAATAGTAACCATTATTTTAGTAGTAGTTTTTGCTATCATTTTGTTACTATTTATACTAACACTTAAAGGTTACTTATTACTTTAACTCTTCATTATTACTTTTTTATTGGTTTTAATCATATGCAACCAGATATCGCCTACATCTGTGGCATCTGAAACAGACCCTGTTAATCTCGAATAGGTTTGCAGAGGCACTACCATTTAACAACAGACTAATCTGAGGTGCAGAACGCCATTGTTTCCTGACACATATGGACATAAAAAAATCACATGTATATAAAGATAATAAACTTTATTTTCAAGCAAAATTATAATTTGGTTTGTTTTATTATTGAAAATGACTCATTGTATACGATTTATTGAATACAAGTTGCTATAGCATCCAGTTATTTGCATAAAAATTAAAGATGATGATAAACTATCAAAAAAAAATTATTAGAATCCTTGTAAAATATTTTATTCTATGAATATAAGTGAGAATAAAGGCAGCAAAATTGTACCTCTTCACCATAGAAGTTTTGAGATAACTTATTTTTGGGGGACATTTGCTGTTATGATTCCTATCCTTCTACCTGTTACCCTGACTGTACTATCATGCAAAATTTTAAATATAATCTGAACAAATATCTTTCAGTTCAACTTCCTACCCAGGTTGTCCCTATAAATATGACCCCTATCACAGTACCCCTTTACACTTCATTAGCAACAGACCTTGTTTAGGGTGAACAAAATAATATATTATCTTTTCATGAGGTGGGGTGGAGGGGTTAAACATATATCTTTACTTTCTTAAGAAACTATAGTTTAGTTTGCTTTTTGGATCATTTAATATCGAAACAAAATATTTCTTGTGAACGATTCAAAGTATGTGATTAATAAAACACAAGTTGTTATAGCATCGTCATTTACATGAAAACTTTTAAAAGTTTATAAACAGAATTATTAGAATTTTTGGTGAAAATAACTTTTGTTATAAATATAAGTTAGACGTTCATAATTTATACAAACATTAAAAATGACAGTAAATAAATAAGAGATAATAATGTACATAATAAATTATTTCATTCAAATAAATAAGTTTATTGTAATTTGTTTAATAAAAATGATTACAATTTTTTTTAGCCATTAAAAACACACATAATAAGCAATTGATCAGTTTCAAAGCAATGAATGGAAATCAAGAGTCACGTGTCAGTCATGCAGACAAATGCAAATTTTTTTCCTGGGGGAAAAAAAGAGATGTTTTTTTTATTATTATTTGCAGGTTTTGTGATTCACATGTTTTTTTTTTTTTTAATAAGGTGTCACCACTTATCAAGCCCCAAAGGCCACTCGAGGATAAGGGTTAAATGAGTGCCAAGTGAAATGAGAGACAATACTGTGATGATTGGTAATGATGGCGCTGATTGGGCTGGATTTGATTATTTAAGGGGGTGATTCAAGAAGAATTTGTTTACAATTGGACTTGAAAACAATCAGGTTGTAGTCAGCTGGGAAACAACCTCACGATATCGGGTTCCACAGACGGGTAGTTCTAGGAAAGAAACTTTGCTCATGGAAGTTTTATTTACTTTTAGGTAGGTAGGTAGAGAGAGAGAGAGAGAGAGAGAGAGAGAGAGAGAGAGAGAGACACACACACACACACACACACACACACAGACAGACAGACAGACTGACTATTGACAATAGTTGTAACTGAACGAGTTTTTATTAATGTCTCACAGAGGGGGGGATGGGCATAGATTGCATATAAATTGATCACCTGCTACAAAAATAACGATAGAGTAGAGAAAGACTAGCGACGTCTTTTCTGTGAGAAAGAAGTTTTAGGAAGGAAGAAAGGCATCGCTCACTAGATTTCGAAGTCGGTTTTGCACTCTGCCGAATGTAGCAACTATACTCCATCTTATGAAGTATTTAGCTTTTATCCAGGTAAAGGATTGCATTTGGAGTGTTAATGGATGGTGTTGTAGAGAAAGAAAGGGAGTATGTATAGAAGTTTATTCAACTGTTTTCGTAATACAGTTTCAATATATTACTAGAAAAAATGTTGAAGTAATAAAATCAATTCTTTCATGAAATTCAAGTTTGGGGGAGTTTGGTAAATAGTTATATTTTGCATTTTTTTTTAAATTGTTAAAGACCGTTCAAGCCAAATTGAACATGTTTCGTCTCAAAGGTCCTTTATTTGTTTTTAATGACGTAACTCAACAATGATTCAATAATTTCTAAATGCTGGAAAGCTCTGTGTACTTTTAAGTAAAGAATTAAAAACACACCATTATTTCTTTCAACGTTTCACAAATAATTATCTGAAAGATGGAATTTATCAAATAAAAATCCTTACATAATCAAGTGTAATTTCTTATTTTTTAGGATTATATTTTATTGAATAACATTTTTTGTTTAAAAAAAATTAATGGATAATGTCATGAATGTTCATATGTTTATATTTTGACAAATACAACAACAAAAAAAAACTTTTAAAAAATGTTACAAAACAATTATCTTAAATCAAAAAATTTAACTTATTTCAAGTCATCAGAAAAATGTATATTAACATCTCTGAAAATATGTTTACATTTAAAAAAAAAACCCAAAACTGATATGGCTTTTCCCACTTTTAGTTAGATTAATTTGATTTAAATTTTAATATTTAAATCATTTATAAGAAATAGGATGGCACTTTCTTGAAAATATTATGAAATAAATATTAAAATTTGAAATTTAAGAAAGCAAAAACGATATACGCTTTTTGTTTTTTTTTAAAGTAAACATTTATTTACCTTTAAAGATATAAAGCAAGCTTTTGCCTTGATCGTGGCTTTTTTTTTTTCAAGTAATTTCTTTTTGCTAATATTTTTTTCCTCTTGGGATAGTAGTCCGTTGGGATGTTAAAATAAAGTTTTTAAGTCTCCCCAAGGGATTGATTTAAAGAAAAAGTAGAACAGATTCATAATTTGAAAATAGTCACTCTTCGAAATTGAAAAAAACAAAAAACAAAAAAACCCAAAAAAAAACCGGACTATTTGTTAAATGAAACAAATGAAAATCTTTGCATTTCAAGATAATGGTGTTGATTTATTTTTCATGAATAATACAAGACCCTTTGTAATCTTCAAAATAAACTACGTCTTTTAGCATGTAATAGAAACAGCTGTGTAAGTAGAAATTAAAAGGAACGACCAATCATCTATTATAATCGTAAGAATGAAATAGTTTAATGTTTATTTTAAACACATGTAGTTGGTTATCAAACAGCCGCAGTATATATATATATATATATATATATATATATATATATATATATATATATATATATATATATATATATATATATATATATATATATAAAGGATTAAAAACAAGATTTCCAAAGAGCAAATGAACCCTTTTTCGGGGTCAACGGCCAACTAGCACCGTGTGTGTTTGTGTGTATATATGTATGTGTATGTTGGGGTGGAGAGGGCTCCTGTAAGCCGTGGTGAAGGCAACCTTTCTAAGAGAAACAAATCTCTGATTTAAAAAACCATAAAGCGGGAGACCAATACCCGCATTAAGCTGGTCTGCAGTTTAACTTGTTGCTAGCTATCTTGCTCTTGCTTGTTGCTGGATCTCAACATTTTGAACCGAGAGAGAGAGAGAGACTTAGCTGTCCTACAAAGCCAAGACTCTGTAACATCATCTGTGTATAGATACTTCCTCAGGCATTTGTCTATTAAAATGATCCTGTGGCCATGGAAGTCATTTTTGGGCTCATGGACTGTAAGTGTCTGAGGGAGTGGCACTCGCCTGACAAGACGTTGCAATATATATATATATATATATATATATATATATATATATATATATATACATGTATTTTTTATGAAGTGCGGAAACTCACGCTTCTGTTTAAATCAATATGGGAAAAAATGTCTCACTAACATTATTCCTAGTCGGTGCAAGTATTATAAGAAAGAAACCAAAGCAAAACAAATTGTATTTGTGCTAATAACATAGTGAAAGAAAAAAATAAAAATAAAAAGGGGTAGTCAGAATCAAATATCAATTTGTCAGATGCAATGCTATCTGTATCTAACATTAAATGTTAGACTATAATTATATATATTAGATATTTCATAACAAGAGCTTTCAAATGGTCATGTGTTATATATTGGGACCTTACGCTAATAAGTAGAGATTATGTAAACTAGTATGAATTTTGGCAAAGTATATGTCAGGATAACCTAACGGCAAATGGAAATAGACCCACCTGCAGCTAACGTGATTAAGGCAAGTTTTCAAAGGTTAGCTCCCTAGAAAAAAGCGTTAGAAATGCAGATATTGAACTATATGACAGATTACATCATGTGTTCGGAGGACAGAACAGAGTTTCTAGTCAGTTGGAGTTGAGAAGTAAGAGAGGCGACATACGTTTGAAAATGTAGAAAAAATCTAAGTGAATGTTGCCTTGAGACTCTGCCTGTGCATCGACCATCTTAAAAGTAAAAAAAAAAAAGTTAAGAAATAATCAAAATTAGATTGTTCGCTCCTCCCATGAATAAACATTTCTCTAAATCAAACCATTTGAAAGCCAACGAGTCTCCATTGTGTTTCATGCATGAAAAGATTTGTCTTGAGTTAAACCGGTGATCAACAAGCACAAGAGATCGTGATCCATACCATGGCAAAGTGACACTACATAAATTGAAAGACCAACGACCATACGCGTATGTGTAAAGACTTTGCGTTGTCGATTGTTTCTTGATTGCTCACTGGTAAAACTGCACGTGCACCCTACGCATATCTTGGAAACGACATGTGCGAACGGTTTATTTGTTAACCTGAAAACGTTACACATGCATTTATTTATTCTTTGAAGCAAATTTCAAGCATGATTTGATTAGCAAGAGCTTGGCAAAAAACAATCAAAATTGGAATAAATATTCAAAAGAAATAACAAGTTGAAAAAGAATGTGAACAACAAACAAAAAAACATTCCATTACAAAAAAACATTCCATTACAAAAAAACATTCCATTAGCAGTTAGCACTGAGCTAAGCCAAACATTGCTAAAAAAAATGAAAATATCTAAAATAATATTCAATTACTGAAGCAGATTTCTGAATCTCTATCTCCATTTTATTTGGATTATTCAAACTACTGTTCTCATCTGGAGTGTTATTTTCACAACGCTTCAATCGATATAACCTCCGATCTCCTTCAAATGTATCTTTCTATCTCTCAAATTGAAAGCCATGTTTGATTTTAGAAAAGTTTCTGATGGGTAGCTATTCTCTACCTGAAGATAAAGAGCTTTCAATGGGTAGCTGTTCTGTACAAGTCCTGGACTTTAAAATTTTGCAAGCTAAAAATCTTTCTCATGTAGACACAAAAAATTTATTTGCGGGAGTGCTAAAAGACCCAATATTTTTATGGAGCAATTCCAGTTTCTGATTGGTTGGTAGGAGAACGTGGTTCCATTTGATTGGTAAGTGCCTATTGCCAGTGTCTATAAGTAGAACATTCCAATTTTCTTCAATCATACTCCAGTACACATAAAAATATTTCAACGCTGTCAAACTCGGGAATCTACATGGATTTTCGAACAAAACCTTTTATTTAATTCACAGGGGTAGCATGATCTCGTTCTGCCAGCCACGTCTGAGTAGAAGTCCTAAGTACTTAGCAATTGTATTTTGAGCATTGTTCAAATTGATGACTGAACCTTTAATCTCCAAAAGTGTAACTTTTACAAATGAATTTTACTAAGTACTGTATCCATTACGCCACGGCCCACGAAATTCCATCCAGATTTAAGAGTTCAACAGAAAGATTCCAGAGTTCAACAAAATACACTTGAAGAAGGTCGGAGGTTAAATCTACCGAAACATTGTGAAAATAGCATTAAAGATGAGAATAGTAGTCCGAAGAATCCAAATAATATGAATAATCAATCCTCATCTCAAAAATGCAGAAACGTTAAATCATGTTATTGCTTAACAAGGCGCGAAAGGTTAATGAGTGATAGATGGTCGGTTAGATAACACCATAATGATCAATAGTGGTAGAATTTGATTATGTAAGACGACGGCTCAACAAGAACTTATTTACATTGGACTTGAAAGCTAACATATTGTAGTCAACTGGGAAGCACCCCTGCAGTATAGAGTTCTATAGGCAAGCAGTTCTAGAAAAGAAACTTTGTTCCTGGAATTGCATTTAGTTTCAGTCGCAGATAAAGAGATGGGAAAATATTGATAGTTATATCTAGACAAGTGTTTGTTGGCGAATAGTTTACAGGCGGTGGGGGGGGCATGGATTGAAGCTCAGTCAAACACGTGCTTAAAAATAACAACAGAGAAGAGATAGATTCGAAACGTCTCTTTTGTGGGAAAGAGGTTGTAAGGAGGAGAAAAGGACATCACCTACTAGATTTCGAAGTTGGTTTTGAATCCTTTCAAGGTAGAAAAGAGTGCTCTCAGCAGTTCCTCCCCCGTTCGTCATGGGGTAAAAAAATGTTTCACAATTATTTCGAGCAATCAGAAAAATAAAGAAGGCGAAGTGTCACTGATTATGACCAATGCCACAGACGGTGAACCCCCCCCCCACCCCCTCTGGTGTTGTATTTCTGTTTTGTTGAAACTATTGTATTACTTTCACTATTGCTTTTAAAAAAATATTAGCGAAATAGTAGGATAGACTAGACTCCTAAGTCTTAGTAGGGAAACTAGTCTAGGAGAAGGAAAATTCTGAAATAACATAAGCTAATGGTGTTATCGATAATATCATCATCGGTTTAACATCTGTTTTACATGCTGGCATGCATTAGACAGTTTTTAAGAAATGACTTTCAAATTAACTCATTTCTAGCCGATACCTCCGTTTAGTCTCGAAAGACAAAGGATACCCCCTGTAAGGGCAGCTGCGCGTGTAATTGTGAGGCAAGGGTTGTGCAATCTCCAACCACACCTCTGCTGAATCGGCACTGTTTGAGTCCAGTGGCAAGGAGAAGTCCAGGATGACTAGAAACAATGCAAAGATAAGCGGAGAGCACATACAGCACCTGGAAGTGCACCCATTTAGTACTGACCAGGTTCAATGTTGCTTAACTTTGGTGATCCAGCAGGTGTGTCAACGTGATTGTGGTATTCTAACCAGGTCTTTATTTATCCCTCTTTCTCTCAAGTCCATCCTTATCACTTTCTCCTATGTTGTTTTCCTTGGTCTTGATAATAATTAAGCCATGCACTTAAAATAAATAATTGACTTTCTCTTTTGCTCTCACCCCCCCCCCATTTTGACTTTGCAACTGGACGATCAGATGTGGATTAAATTATTTATATCATAAAATTAAATTAATTACTTGACTAATTTAAGGGGAAATAAGTATGAGTGTAATCAGTTAATCATCTATTTTATATGCTTAAATGTGTCATCCGGCTTTTAGAAACGGTCTATTATCATTTCTACCCATGTTTGCCTAAGACTTACCCTGCAAACTGAAACTGCTACCGCAATTGTTCTGCATCTATTGAACAAGATGGCCATATCAAAGTCTCCTGTTTTGCAGCATATCCCAATACTCTCTAGACTTAATCTTCCTCAGAGATCATCAGATTCACATCACATCACACAGCCATCGCATCATTCTCATATCATTTCTTTCAATGCAACACATATCCTTGACCCTTACTAGCTAGACTTCACTGCCATACATCATCAAACTGCTTACACATGCCTGATAGACGCTTTCATTGGCTTGCAGTGGTAACACTTGACCAGTGGCGTAGCTAGAGTAAACGTCACCCAGGGCGGTCTGCTTAAATGTCACCCCCCCCCTTAGATATAACACTTACATATATATATATATATATAAAACCACTTAATCCTTTTTCCAATTATTTTCCACAGTTAAAAGAAAATGAAATGAGTGCCATCAAATGATTCCAAATGTACTATTAAAAACTACAAAATATACAGGGTTTAAAGTTTTCAGTAAACATCGGCAAAATATTCTTCAATTACTAATTAAAAAAAAACAAAAAAAACATGTAAGAGTTTGTAATATTTTCGAAAAAATTAAAAACTTTAAAACCTTACATAATATATGATAAATAAATCCTATTTTTAGACTATTTTTGCACCTTAGCTTGGCTGAAAAAGTTTGTTTGGGTGACATTGTGTTACCCCTCTTTTACAGTCATCAGAGGCAGACCCCCCCACCCCCACCCCTCTCTAGCTATGCCACTGCACTCTGCTGGCTAACAATGGCAAAAGATCCCTGAAATCCTAACTCTTGCAATCACATTAGCACCTGCTCCACCTTGTGATCCAAAGCTATAACCAAAGTTACAAAACTTTTTGACAACTTCAATAGCTTTACCATCCAGATATACTCTCTCCCCATGTGACTTTAGAAAACCATTTCTGAAAAGAATTCAACTGTTTCGTAAAGAAAAGTATTTACGGAGGAAGAGGATTAAAAGTGGAAAAAAAAAAAAACTAGACTTCGCATTTTAATTTACAGATAATATCCCAAGGTAAAGATGTTAAAGTGATCCCATGTACATCCCAGGCTTTATCCTCTATCTGAAAAGGAGATAGCTTATTGCTAATTGCTTAAGACTGTATAATGCCGATAAGCTGCTCAGCAACTTTTGTAGACCAGAATGCACTTCACCTAGTGTGCTGGATTTCCAAAAACTCACCTGGTTTTGTGTTTAACCTCCCACAGAGAAGGTCAATAAACGTGTTCTTGTCTCCTTGTATAATAAGCGTGATATGTATATTATAGCAGTGAATATTGTGGAATTGTAATCAAACAAAAAAGTATTTTTCAAAGAAAACAAAGTTACAGATTTTGTTTTGTGTGTGAAATGTACATGAATAAATAAAATGCTGTTCAGAGATTTTAGAATTTGAATGCGGTGAAAATAGAAAGAGAGAGAGAGAGAGAGAGAGAGAGAGAGAGAGAGAGAGAGAGAGAGAGAGAGAGAGAGAGAGAAAAAAGTACAATAAAAACAAAATCTCGTCAGAAGCAATTAAAAATCTCGGACAAACAAATATTTCAATATTTTAAATAAGTTAACGTAAAAGAACATTTTAAAAAATGAATGAATATAAATTAACGGAAAATAGCAATTACAAATTCAACTATAGGTGCTTCTACAGAATTTCTCTTTATTAATAAAAAAAAAAAAAGAAAAAATCTATATAAGGTACGTTCACAAGATGGAAATAAAATATTGTACACCAAAACTCACATAAATTGATCAAGTAGTTTTATTTTTAAATAAGAAAATCAAATCTATGGCTAACATTTTGAAAACAGGTTGAAGGAACAAGGGAGTGAACTCTAAATAATTCAAACATCTGAGATTTTAGAAAGCTATTCCTTAACATGGTGGTGGTGGTGGTACATTGAAACAACTGAAATTCGCTTAAAAATAATTTTCTTAATAAAAATGAAAATACTGGACCAATTTTCGCCATTTTTGGAATACAATATCTTCTTTACTGATACAGATTTTTCTTCATTTTTGTTTTTTAATATAAAGAAAATTTGTGGCAAGCACTCAATTATAATGCTAAAATAATTTTTTTTTTAGGACATATTAATAATCATCTTAATAAGAGAATTAGGGAGAGACATAAGTGTGGGGAGCTACTGGGCAGGGTGGTACAAAAGAAGTAAAAGAGTACAAAATGATTTCTATATCAAGACAACTCCACTTGGGATAAAGTTTTTTTTTTCTTAAAACAGAATCTACGATATACAAGATCCCTAATATATGTTGTAGTTTGCTTAAAGCATTGTTATCAGATAAAAGGTGTGTTTGAAGCCGAAAGTGGCAACATAAACAATGAATATACATTTTCTACCTCTTGAGAATGGGGGTTGCTCCCAAAAATATTTAAGGAATATACCATCTATAGTCGGGTAAATAAATGAATATTTAAGCAAAACTATCGAATTATTTATTTATCTGTTTAAAACCATCCTTGACAGCTGTGTTTTAAAATCTCTCGATTTCTTCTTTCTACGAACAATTAATCTTTCTTTTAATAATATTGTTTGAACTCATTTCCTTTTTTTCTTGTACCCATTTGTGAATTATTCCATAGAATTCTGCCTTTTGGATTACTTTTGGATTACTTCTATTAACGCGATTCCTTTGGATTTTACTTGTGGAAATGGAAATTTAATCAACTCTTTTAGATTTTACCGTTATTAGATATTTTACCCTTCATCAGACCATCCATTCACGTGAAATTACATTTTTCTTCACCCTATTCCCTCTTCTTCACTATTTTTTACCAAGATCTATGACTTACTTGTAGTTTCATTAAATACTTTTGCAAGCAAAATCCGATCCCGCATTTTGCTAATCCCTACCCTCTGAGGGGAAGGAAAGTATTTGTGCTTCCTTTTTAAAATTAAATATGTTTTTAACTCTTTTTCAAAGTGTTTTTTAACATGTTTTACTAACTACTTGTTCTCATATATATATATATATATATATATATATATATATATATATATATACAGCCTTTGAAACTTTACACCACAGGTCGCTACAGTCGATTGAAAATTTCTTGGGGTGACTAAAAGTCGTAAATCACTCGCCCGCCAGTCGATAAAATTTCTTTAAATAAAGAAACGGGGGGGGGGAGGAAACTCATTTATTTTATGACCCTCAAATATGCGGTGACTTAGAATGACCTATGTCTCATCATTTGTGAATTCTTTCATCTCTAGCTGTGAGAACGTTGAGATATCGTATTGAAAAAAGAGTGGTCACACTAAAGGTCAACAAGAGGTCAAATTTACACATTCGGTGTGTAGTCAAAATGTCGCCTTCATTTAGCTCTCTGATTTTTAAATTCATTTGGAAAAAAATTCTTCAACGCTACAACTACATACACCTCATGCTTACAAAAGTAAAGACGAACATTTGAAAAAGGAAAAAAAAACGCATCGTTCCGTCAAGCACGCACCGAAAATTAAATTATACAACAAGTAATCAGTTTTTGCTTCAGTTTTGTTTTTTCGTAAACAAACATTATTTATTCCAGGGACGATATAATGTATTAGGATATAAACAAATCTGGACATGAATTATAAAAATGTAAACACATAAAAATATCAAGACGGCTGATTATTAGTAACATGTTATACATGATATAATATTTCGATTTGCCTTGTAAAAAATAAAAATATAGAATAAATGTATAAAAAAATTTTTTATTGTTTCATTAACAAAGCTATTTAATTACTAGGTTAATCTATATAAATTTCGCTGAAATGTTCAATGCTATATGATGCTAAATGTCCATTTTTATTATGATCTCGCTTCGAGTTTTGTTCAGTAATTATTGTAAGTAACTACTTCTGATTCTTTTGAGCTGCTGAGATGATTGTGTGTTTCAGAATATTTTTACATTAGAGACTTCATATTGAAATGTTTTAATGAAAAAATGAATCTCTAATATTGTTTTTGTATTTTAAAATATATTTATTTCAAGGGTGTGATTTTACATTATGTTTTCTTTGTGTATAAAGTTAGATATATTCGTTTTCTAACGGTACCAATAAACACAGTCTTGAATTATTTATATTTCAATTGTCATTTTGATACTATGTATCAGCATTCGGAGAAATGATTCTTATTTCTATGGAACAATAATATGAATGATGCTATATAAAGAAACTGGTGTTGTATTTTAACGTTTTGTTGAATATTTACTAAAATGTTTGTAGTAATAAAATAGTTGATTTATAAGAGTTAAACAAATATTTTCTCGTTAGATTATATACACGGTAATTTACTGAATTGTTGTAAAATTATTTACTATTATTGACTGAAACAAAGACATAAAGTTGGAGGAGTAAAAATATTTTTGGGCAAGTAAATTTTCCCTCACACTCGACCGGCGGTCGAGTGATTTTTTTTTTTCAATTGAACTCATTTCCTTTTTTTCTTGTACCCATTTGTGAATTATTCCATGGAATTCTGCCTTTTGGATTACTTTTGGTTTACTTCTATTAACGCGATTCCTTTGGATTTTACTTGTGGAAATGGAAATTTGATCAACTCTTTTGGATTTTACCGTTATTGGATATTTTACCCTTCACCAAACCACCCATTCATGTGAAATTACATTTTTCTTCTCCTTATTTCCTCTGCTTCACTATTTTTTACCAAGATCTATTACTTTCATTAAATACTTTTGAATGCAAAATCCGATCCCGCATTTTGCTAATCCCTACCCTCTGAGCGGAAGGAAATTATTTGTGCTTTCTTTTTAAAATTAAATAAGTTTTTAACTCTTTTTCAAAGTGTTTTTTAACATGTTTTATTAACTACTTTTTTTCTTTTTTTTTTTTTTTTTACAGTGGTCACCACTTATCAAGGCCCGGAAGCCACTCAGGGATAAGGTTTATTACAAGTACATTACGTTAGTGTGGAGATTTGATGAAGTGTTTACTTAAGGGGGCGGTTCATTAGGAATTTGTTAACGTTGGACTTGAAGACATCCAAGTTGTAGTCAGATGGGAAGCAGGCAGACGGAACAGAGTTCCACAGGCGTGCAGTTCTAAGAAAGAAGCTTTGTTCATGGAATCCACGTTTTGATTTAGGCACAGAGAAAGAGTGGGGGAAATTTTTCACAGTGGATTCAGCTAGACGGGTGTTTTTCGTGAAAGATTGGCGAGGGGGGACCAGAGATTGGAGTTCAGACGAGCACCTGCCATGGAAATAACGATAAAACAAGGATAGGCTCGCAACGTCTCTTCTGTGGGAGAGAGGTTGCAGGGTAGAGAAAAGGGCATCCCCCACTAAGCCACAAAGTCTATTTTGTACTCTGTCAAGGCAGGATAGGCTGTTTTTAGCAGCTCCTGCCCAGACATGGCAGCAGTATTCCATCCTTGGATGTACTTGGCTTTTATATAGATAGAGAATTGCATCAGTAGTGAGATATCTTCTGGAGCGGTAGAAGGATCCCACCATCTTTCCAGCGACCTTGGCAACAGACTTGATGTACGTGTTCCATTTCAGATCAGGAGTAAAGGTCAAACCCAGAAGCTTGTCAAAACACGGGGCCTCTCCCAGACGAGAGCCATCCATCCCAATTGATGCCAGATGGGGATCAGAGCGTTGATGATGTAAGGATAGGAGTTTGGTTTTAGATGCATTAAAGGTAACCAGCCATGTCTTCCCCCACTGAACCACGCACTCGAGATCAGAGGAGAGAGAATCAGAGAGAACTTTGTCATTTACAGCCTTTGATCTGTTGCCGTAGATGGTCGTGTCATCAGCATAGATGTCAACGAATGATTTAAGTATGTGTTTAGGGAGGTCATTGATGTAGATCAGGAAGAGAGTTGGGCCCAGGATTGACCCCTGAGGGACTCCAACATTAATACTGCAGGCCTCCGATTTCTGTCCATCGACCACTACTCTTATGAACCTATCGGAGAGAAATGATTTAATGATTGAGAAAACATTTCCAGTTATACCGTAGCTGGAAATCTTGTGAAGTAGACCCTTATGCTATACCTTGTCGAAGGCCTTGTATATGTCAAGAGCAATTGCCCTAGAAAGGAAGCCTTTGTCAAGAGATTCACTAATCCTGTGAGATATAACTGTCAGCACATCTGCGGTAGATCTTGCTGAGCGGAAACCATATTGTGTGTCACTAAGAAGATTATTTCTGCTGAGGTGGTTGACTATTTCTCTATTTAATATGGATTCCAGCAACTTACTCATAACACACAGGAGACTTATTGGTCTGTACTGAGAGGGAGATGACTTATCACCTGAATTCTTAAATACAGGGCAAACTGATGAGGTCTTCCAGGGAGTCAGAAAGCACTTCTCCTTAAGGCAGCGCTTAAACAGTTTCATAAGTATGGGAGCAAGTTCTGGTTGAAGCTTTTTTAACACTATAATTGGGATGCCGTCAGGGCCAGTTGCTTTACTGGAATCTAGGTTCTTGATTAGCTTGGCGACCTCATGCACGGATATTTGTATGTTACCTAGCGTGTTCTGTGTTATAGGAGGAAATATGGGGACTTGGTGACCTTCGTCGCAGAGGGTAGAATTAGCTGCAAAGTTCTTTACAAATAGTTTGGCCTTGTCTGACGCTGACGAGATGACCTCTGGTCCATTGATAATGGTTGGGATAGAATGCACACTTCTGTTCAGGATCCTATTTGTTATTTGCCAAAACTGGTGGGAACCAAGCCGCTGATCAGCTACCTTGGATTTAACAGACTGGGCATATAGCTCTCTTGCATTTTTTATTACTCTTTTACAGTGGTTGCTGGCAGTCCTGAAAGCAGCTTTAGTCTCAGTGCATCTATTACGTTGGTAGCTATGGAAAAAGTGATTTCTGTGCGCAATAGCAGCAGCACATTCTGGAGAGAACCATGGCTGGCTGTTAAGTTTTTGTTGGAATTTTTTAGATGGTATGAATTGGTCTATGCCTACAATTAACCATTCGGTCAGATCTGATACTATAGAGGACACTTCCTTTTTAAACATGGAGTGCAGAGGTAAATCAGATATGAATGTACGGAAGCTATTCCACTCAGCCATAGAGTATCGGTATACAGTACAGTGGAGGGGTACGTCTGGGGACTTATTACATTTCGTTTTTATCTTAACTGATACGACGGAGTGGTCGGAGGATCCTAGAGGATAATGAACGGAACATGAACATAGCTCAGGGGAAGTTGAGAGAAAAAGGTCTAGAAGGCTTGCATATTGACCGGGTGTATTGGGCACACGGGTGGGTTCGCGAACAATCTGAGTGAGGTCATAAGCAATGGCAAAATCATGACAAAACCTCCCCTCATCGTCTGTCTTATTTGTTCTTTATATATATATATATATATATATATATATATATATATACTCACGTTAACCCCTAACCCCTAACAAGGCATATCATCACTTGAACGTAAGGGGCTACTATTTGGGACCATGCCTAGAAAAGATTAACAAGATGTTGGTTCACATTACATTTAAACCTCTGCCCATCAGTACAGTCAGAGAAGCAGGTAGCAACAAGAGAATTCCAAAGTCTAGCTGTTCGAGGAAAGAAACCATCAGAATAGAAAGCTTTCTGGTATTTAGGGACCTCAACAGTGAATGGATGTGATTTTGTTGCTAAGCAGGCTTGTCGGAGATATCTAAGTTGAGGAGGCATAAGTGCAACGTGTTCATCAAAGCACATTCCATTAAAATACTTGTAAAACAGACATAGGTATGCAACATTGCAGCGATGGGACAAAGTGGAACCTATTAGATTGAAGACTCTTTTTTTTAACCCTATGCAAGAAGCAGAGACTAGTGGTAGATATACCAGCCCAGACGTGGCAAGAATACTCCATGCATGGGGAATAGTAGCTTTGTAGAGGTATAGGATACTCTCAGGTGTGAGTAGTTTTCTAGAACAATAGAGGGAACCCACCTTCTTTGCAGCAGCCTTTGCAATGTCCTCAATATATTTGTAGAGTTCATACTGCTCATGAATGTTAAGCTAAGAAGTTTGAAGGAAGAATTTTCAAGTAGGATTTGTCATAGATATTCGTGCTTGGAGAAGCTTTAATTGTTTAACATAGAGCAGCTTAGTTTTACTAGCATTAAATGTTACCATACATTTACGGCCCCATTCCACCACGAGAACATTTTCTAATGATTCTGCCATTGTCTTAGATTTGTGTACATTCAGTCTTCCCTTGTGCATGTTATAGAGCATTGTATCATCAATAAATATACCCATCTCGGACACAATATTATCAAGAAGGTCATTAATGAATATCAGGAATAATAATCACCCAAGGATCGACCTCTGAGGCACTCCTGCGTTAATGTTATATTGTTTGGATATATATATATATATATATATATATATCCTTGGACCACAGATTATGTAGATCAAAATGATTCACAAAGGGATCGAATTTCAATTATAAAAAACATTACAAATGAAGTCATGCAGGTTCAGAATTGTTTCAATAGGTCTGTTATAATAAACAAAAAATTCAGTTTACTATAAAAAAAATAAATTATTATATCATCAGAATCTCAGAACAAGATGTAAACATGGAGGATTAAAAGGTCGTCACATCATGAAATAAGCAGAATCATAGGCTTATTCATTTATCACTAAAATATAAAAAAAAAATTTAACAATGGTTGTGAAAAGAGTTGAAAAAAAATCAAAAACAATCATGCCCCCCTCCCCACAAAAGTAGAAACAATTGTAAACCTGATGACTTTGTTTGGGTAAAATTAAATTATTATAAAATTGAATATATATATATATATATATATATATATATATATATATATATATATATATATATATATAGGTATATATATATATATATGTATATATATATATATATATATATATATAGGTATATATATATATATATAGGTATATATATATATATATATATATATATATATATATATAGGTATATATATATATATATATATATATATATATATATATATAGGTATATATATATAGGTATATATATATATATATAGGTATATATATATATATATATATATATATATATGCAACTTTGTGTGCGTGTGTGAGTTTGTTCCTTATAGATTTCAAAATGGCTGAACAGATTTTCTTTAAAATTTACAGAACTTTAGTGCATAAGTCTGGGAGTCATCTTAGTTAAGTTTTGTCTCAGAATACCCCTGATAATTACTGATAATTGAAACCGTTATTTTAATTTATCAATCATTGGTATGGTGCAAATTATAAAATGAACAGACTGAGCTATGAACCTTAAACATGTTTGTGACAAAATCAAACAAGGAAGTCTGCGACATCAGACTACTGAGTGCATGAGTAGTTGCACGTAGATTGGATTCGGTAATTTGTATGGTTGACGAAAAGTCGTTAACAAATTCCTTGCTCAGGTGTCTTCAGCTAGCTTTTGTGTTTACAGCAGTGCATGCTAACCAAGTTTTTTTTTTTCCTTACTTGATTTCACTTTCCCATGTACAGAATGGATAAAAATTGAAAATCATTTTTCAGTGTTTGTTGTATTTAAATCCAACAGTTGTTTTATTGCTGCCAGACTAACATATTATTCTGTTCAGTCCCAGGAGGTTCATCCTCCCAGGCTTTATCTTCTCTCTGAAATGGTGTTAGGTTATTGCTAATTGTCTGAGAGCCCCTATTAGATAACACTGACGAGGTGCTCAGTCATTTTTTGTAGGATAGCATGTGCTTATCCTAGAACGTTGGCTTTTCAAAAACAACACTTGACCTTTTGTCTAACCTTCTGGAGAAGCGGTATATATATCCATTCTATTTCAGCAGTAAATTAAAAATGAAATGTAAGGATGTCAGAATATCAATTTTATCAAGTTTATGAAGTTTTCTGCAAATGGAGACCATCTGGTCATTGGCACTGAACACACTTTCTGATGACATGTTGCAGCAATTGGGGTTCATTTTAATACCCGAGATATTTTTCAATCTAAGTAATGACCAAATAATTTTTTAAAAAAGTCATGAAACAGAATAGAACTGACCCTTTAGGTTTTTATATCACTGTTGAGAAAGTATATACAGAGTTACATCCCTTAAAGCATATCAAAGTTATCTCCCTTGAATTATTATTT
>NC_136491.1:72141625-72191625 GCF_053919585.1 Euprymna scolopes | reverse complement strand
ATATATATATATATATATATTCTACATTCTTTCACGATCATATATCGGTATGTTTCGTCTTTATCATGCAACCTTTGATTCTCAATCACTCTACCATTCATTAAAGAACATGGAGGACGGGATCGTTAATTACATAAATAGGCCATCCTGTCCTCCACAATATTTTTATACATTTACATGGAATTACAGTTCTTGGTTATATTTTTTTTCCGTAGAGGGTTTGACTCGCAAAAGAAGCTTTAAGAGAGTTGTCCTCATGTCATATGGATTACATATTCTTTCAATTTTTTTTTTTTCTGACAAACACTTCATATATAGTATATAAACTGTGGTGAGTTTTGGGGTAATATTCTTTGGTTTAGATTTCTTGGTGCTGGTGTCATGCTCTCTGGATATTATGTTATTTTGGTGGAGGTTTTCTTAAACTGACCACCTTCTCTTGGCATGTTTTGCTGTTACTACATATTGACTTTGTTTGATGTTGTAAGCAACAGACGACCTATTTCTTTATGTCATATGGATGATGGGAATTGAAATTTAGATATTGTTCAGTTGGTTTTTGATATACAAATGACTTAAACCCCTAAATATCAGTGCAAGTTATCAGCAGATTTAGGAAGGATAATTTGTCATTCAGTTAGTTTGAATTAGTGCATTTTCACTGTTTGTCTTAATAGATTGAATTTCGAAAATTATAGCGGTTTTAAACTCATGCATATCAGAGAACACACACCACTGAATCAGACACAAAAATGTCTAAGTTTTCAAAAAGAACAAAAGACTATGGCTAAATACCAACATGCCACATAAAAAAAGAAATTAAAAATTTATCTGTATTTTCCTGACGAATACTCGAAGACAGTGACTAGTATGCATATATATACTAAAATATGATAATGTAAGTAACAGAATATTTATTTATTAGAAACTGTTTGAAAAATAAATATGCAAATTTGAAACACCTAATAGTGTTTGTAGATTACTATTATATATGCTGTATTACAAAATGTTATGTTGTATCATAGAATTAAATGAGCACAACCTTTATTTGATGTTAATGCAGTTAGTGTAAGCAAACAAAAAGAAAAAAAAAAGTCAAAAATTAAAATTTAAATATATGGATATATTTATGTAAAAAAAAACTAAACTGCATTGTATCTTTATCTTTAAACCATTATAATATATTAATTATGTTTATTTAAAAACTTCAAAACATTAATTATGCTTTCACATATTTGTATTATTTGGATTTTTCGGACTACTGTTTTCATCTTGAAAGTCATTTTCATAATACTTCGGTTGATGTAAGTTCTGACTTTCTTAAGGCATATTTTGTCAAACTTGGAAATCTGCATGGAACTTCGAACAGAATCCTTTATTTTAGAGGTTCTAAGTAATTCACAGTTGTATCCGTGGTGGTTAGAGTATTGGAAAAATTCAATTGTAAAAGTGAGCGCCGAAAACACAATTGCTAATTGCTTTGGACTTCTATCCAATCATGGCTGATGGAATGAGAGAAATCTACTCCTGTGAATTAAATAAAGGATTCTATTCGAAATTCTATACAAATGCCCGAGTTTGGCAGAAAGATTCTCAAGTTTGACAAAATACACCAGAAGACTAAAACTTTAAAAATAACACTCAAGATGAGACCAGTAGCCTGACAGATATACAAATAACCAATCAAAAAAATTCAGAAACTTAATGCTTTCAAATATCTTAAACATAAATATGTAACTATGACACTTTCTATATATGCCCGTTTCTAAAAGAATCATTTTATTAGTAAAATCACATTTCTGTAAAGATACGAAATGTAAATGATTTTCTTCATCAAGTATATTAAAAAATTCTTTGTAAAATTGTCAAACACATTGGATATAAAATTGTCAAACACATTGGATATAAAATTGTCAAACACATTGGATATAAAATTGTTAAACACATTGGATATATATGGAAAGTGATATAGTTGAGTATTTATTCCCGATTCATGTTTCAGATATTTGAAATCATAATGAATGCATTGAACTATACACTATTAATATATGAAAGTGCTGATTGATATAAACTACTGATCATTGAGCTTCATTTCAACTGCATCTTTGAACTATACTTTACTTGACTATATATATATTTGTCTTTAAAAAAGTATATAGGAATCAATTTCATCCAGGAAAATTCTTGGATTGTTTTAGTTTAGTAGCTTAAACTTTTCCTTTTTTTCTCACTAAAAATTAAAATGTAATTATTGATTAAAAAAAATGCTCAAAAGGACATAATAAATAAAGTGAGAGTTGTTTTGTGAAACTGTATGTAGTATTATATGTATAGTAAGCTATGAAAATATGACTAAAAACTAAGCATTATATGTATATACATTTTAGTCTGACAAGTTCTTCCGAGGATGAAGCATAAAATTCTTTGTAGCTTAATTGCCATATATATTTTCATAATTTACTACTACTCATTTATTGAGCACTGTTAAAGTAAATACTGAATATCGATACATAACATATTATATCACTTTATGACATTTTATGTAGATACATACATATATACATACATATATATATATATATAGATACATACATATATACACATATATATATATATATATGTAGATACATACATATATACATATATATATATATGTAGATACATACATATATACATACATATATATAAGTAAATTTGTCTGCGTGTGTACATTTCCCTACCAAACTACTCTGTCAATTTTCAGTCTACAGACTTGAAATTTGACATAAGGGGAAGTGAGATTTGGGAAACATTTTTTAATTGGTTTTTGGCTAGACATTTGGCTGTCAAGGGATCAAAGTTCAATGATTTAACCCTTGAAAACTCTACCAAACTCCTCCGCCAATTTTGGGTCTAAAAACTTGAAATTTTAGATGTAGGTTACTTGGAAATGGATCAAACTTTTTAATTTGATTTGAGCTCAAAACAATAAATGTTAAGGGGGTCAAAATTGAGGTCAAATTTAAAAAAAAATGACCTCTGCGGTCTCTATCAAATTACTCAGCCAATTTTTGGTCTAATGATTTGAAATTTTACATAAAGTGTATTCAGACATAGGGCAAGCTTTTTAATCGTTTTTAAGAATTGATTATATAGTGTTATAAATTGAATGAAAAAAATTTTGAATGTTGCAATATTTTAAGTTATAAATTTATTATATTTTTTACTAGAATCTATTGTACTTTTTTTTCCAGTTTTAACAACTACTCCTTTATTTTTCCATGTTTAAGCTTCACCATATTACTTTTCATGCTCGCATTTTTCTATTGTAATCCATGATTTTTCCAGGCTTCCAATAAATTCACTTGTTCTTTGATTAATTTCAGTCTTATTTTTTTACACATATGTAATAACAATGTACGGCACTCGTCTGCTTTCAATAAAATCCCCCCCCCCCAATCATCTCCCTTTTATGCTTTCATTCTCTCTGTTTCACTTGTTACTTCTCTTTTCGAATTAGTAGACACAGTAGTCGCTGAAGTGACGTGGTTGCTATGGAAACCAGTCATAAAAAGCGTCGCTTACCTCCTTACATATTTTTACGATTTTGAACACCAGTAAATTCAGCATAACTTTTGCTTTACTGAACGAAAATTGAAATTCTTTTCACAATATAGCTGAGAAGGTGATCTATAAACTGTAATAATTGTTTGAAATTTGGTCGAACAATGAGTGAATAGTGAAGCTTTAAAGTAGTTTTAAATGACTAAAACTGTCACTGTGTTTGAATGATATATATATATATAGTATGACTTTTGCAATATTTTAAATGACTAAAACTTTCACTTAACTACTGTGTTTGAATTATATATATATATATATATATATATATATATATATATATATATATATATATATATATATAACAAATATATGTTCCTCTCGATTGCATATTTTTGCTAGACTGGGAGGATGATATCATGTTGAACAAACTACAGAAACTGCCCCCCCCTCCCTCCAAATGAGGAAGTAATTCTTGAGAAGGCAGTCCTATAACAACAGAGCCGATACTACACTACTTACCCCCATTAAAAGATAATACAATAATTGGTTAAATCAGTTTCGCATTCATTTAAAAATGATTAGTTATATAAACGTTTTTTTTTTTGATAGTTCCTTGGCCTTTTGGTGATCAAAGTAGACCAACGACTCCTTTCTTTCCTACACTTTTGATAGCCTTATGCATAATTTATTTTGAATATAAAATTGTTGTATTTTCTGCAAATAAATATTTCAAAATGTAGTATCTGTTCCTAGTAATTTAGTGATATCAGACATTTTACTACCAAAGAAACTATTGCTCTTTTTTGTTTGTTTTATTTTACTTCAGTCGAAGCTTTCAAAAATCAGAGCCCCCCCCCCACTTCCTGGAGCTAAGACTTGATCTGTATACATATTCGAATATTCCATTAAAATTTTTCTTTACCATTCAAACACCGAGTTAGTAAAGAAGTTGAAGAAGTTGACCATTTAAATATGTTGTAGTATACCTTCTTTCTAGTGGTCTCTTGGTATTACTGGATCCCAGGACAAAAAGTCATCTAATCTCGTGAAGTACCCGGCTTAGAGCTGTTACTTGAGATAACATCACTTGGAGAAGGTGCACCATTCCTCATAAAAGTCAGTATAACTTAACAATACCAAGGAAATCTTATTTAGTCTGTGAATACTATGTGATGTTGAATATTTAGTCAGGGTTTACTTATAGGAAAAAGTATCCTCATCTGACAAACTCCTGTACAGAGAGACCTTAGATACTCGAGGACAGTGTCTAGTATGCATGCATATATATATATATATATATATATATATATATATATATATATATATATATATATATATATAAGAAAATATGATAATGTAAGTAGCAGAATATTTATTTATTAGAAACTGTTTAAAAAATAAATATGCAAATTTGAAACACCTAACAGTGTTTGCAGATTACTATATATACTGTGTTACAAAATGTTATGTTGTATCATCGAATTAAATGAGCACAATCTTTATTTGATGTTAATGTAGTTAGTTTAAGTAGAAGAAAAAAAAACGTTTGCATTTATTTATTTAGATATATGTGTGCATGCATATTTTAAAACTTTATTTTCATTAAAAGTTGAAATGGGATTATTTTCTTTAAATAAAAGATGTCTAATGAGGTATTACAAATAATTTTTTTAATTTCTCTAAAGAAATGCTACTCCATTTCTTAACCATTTAAATAGTTTGTAATCACAAAAAGAAAGATGGACAAATTTCTTACTTTGATATACTTGAACTTTTCTTTGTCAGAGATGACGGACTTGTGCTATCTTTTTCCTTCTTGTTTGGCATATTTGTAACAGAAGAGAGAACTGAAAATATAGATTGGAACAAATGTAATAAATTTGAAACAAGAGAAAAAAGTCAATAGATAATAAACAAAGCTATCTTTTTTTTTTAATGAAACAAAGTTTCTTTTTGATTAAAATTATAAATGCATGAGTATAATTTATTGATTAGGTTACTTGTAAAAAAATCATCCAGAGGAGTTCAATGCTTGTAGTCAGTCCTGAATAGCAATGAAGAATCTTGAGTCAATCCTGAAAATGGCCAAAGCAGTTTGCAATTTGAAAGCTCTCTCTTTTTTATTTTTATTTTTTAAAATTAAATTTTTTTATTTTTATTTTATTTATTTATTATTATTATTATTATTATTAATGTTATTATTATTATTATTATTATTATTAATGTTATTATTATTATTATTATTATTAATAATAATAATAATAATAATAATGATGATGATGATGATGATATTATTATTATTATTTTATTTTATTTATTTATTTATTTGAGGAACAAAACTTTTTTAAAAACTCTAACCTTAACATGACCCTTTGCAGGTTCATTGTCATATGACTTTACTCTTTTTTGTTTTGCGATTTTCAAATCATAAACTGCTTCAGCCATTTTCGGGATTGACTGTGAATTCTGTGTTATTCAGGACTCATCCTTTACAAGTACCTTAATTAAGCAACTTTTATGTTATAAAATAAACGTAAGAAATAATAAACTAAATTGATATATTAAGATAAAAGTAATAACTAAAGAACATGAAAGGAAGACATTTTTTTTTAGTCCTTTTTATTTAATTGCAAAAAAAAAAAAAAAAAAAAAATTCAATGGTCACAAGATATGTTCTTAGAATGAAATGCTTCAACAAAAAGAAAAACAAGTCTAAAACCATAGAAAGTTTCAATAGATTTTGGATAGTTGAATTCATTTCGAAGAATGTGCTTGCAGAATTATTTTTTTTACAAAAATCCAAAGGATTATAGTATTTCTAGAAAAGGGGATACCTTTACGATTGATAGAATAGACCGAAAAATGACCGAGCCATTTCTGAACAGTCAATTAGTACAACATTAAATAAAACAACTTTTTTCATTTTTTTTCTCTGACTCAAGATTGGGTTCAATTACTCCACTCTTTATATTAAGAATGGGCTTAATAATTTTCTTCAACTCATTAAGTCAATTAATTTTATTTGTTTTCGTTTTTTCTTTAGGAATTTTTTCAACTTTATTTTTTTGAGAGAAATCTTTTAACACTAAGCTAATATGGATTTGAATTCGCGTGCTTTAATCTCATCTACCGTTTTACATTTTATTTGTGGTTTTGAAACTAAACTGTCTCGGCCATTTCTGGTTTATTCGAAAAATCGCAATCAGAAACAGTCAGGTCGATATGAGTCCTCTCATCTAGACGCACCAAATATTTTTATTGAATTATTTTGTTTTGACATAAATCCAATAAATTATTATCAAATAAGCACCAGATTTTTAGATTATCTAAAGTAAAAAAAAAAAAAATCCATTTCTGACTCGTACAAATATTTGAAAGTAACTAAGAAAGGTTCATGATTGGAAAGAAAAAAAAGGTCATCTGGTACATAGCAATAAAAGAAGTTTTGAGAGTTAATATATTTTATAATTAACTTCCATGACAAAAATGAACCCGCAATGTAAATATCAAACAATTTACTCATTTTTAAATTTTCCATTCCATATTAAAAAAAATAAAAATAAAAAATAAAAAAAGGTGCTTAACTGATAATAAGACATTAAACTTAAAAAAACTTCAGTAAGAAAATTTTTACATGGTTTGAGTTCATTTGTAAAGTTTCCTGAAGTATAATTTTTAGTTTTTTATATCATAAAATGTATTAAAAAATATTAAAAAAAAAAGTTTTGTTTCAAATTGTTAAGATTTGCATTGAATTTGATCCAGAGTCATTAGATCCTAGTTAAGCAAGATTCACTGAAGTTCAATTATTTTTTAAGGCTCCTTAAACTTAACCTTTACATTTTAGACATCTTCAAAATCAAAATAATATAATGAATTTTTATCAATTTAGAAAAAGATTCTAGACATAAGGTTTAATAGCGTTATGTGTTGATTTTAATCTTTTTAAGGGCACATAAATGCGATGCAAACTATTCAATTCGAAAGAGTCATCTTATCAGTTCTGAGATGGATATTTTCTAGCTTATTATATAAATGTTACTCATTTAAAACAGTACTTATTCTTGTTTACATATCAAATATGAAATAAAATTGCTCATTTTACTGACTCAAATGAAACGTGTATACTGTGTTTGACAGCACATAAGATTTAATTTAAAAACAAAAATCAGTAACTGAAAAATATGTGTCATGTTTTATGCATGACGTTAGAATTCTCATACATACATGTTTAAAATGGTTAAAAAGAAATAGGTGCATCAAACCTCAATAAATAATACTGTAATATTAAATTCATACAAAGAAAGGGGTGAATCTTATATGTTATCAAATATAGTAATTCAATTTATGAATATAAACTATGACAATGATAGTTAAGCAATAATACAAGGTTATTAACTTACATGTGATGCTTTAAAATGAAAAGTTTAAAGTATATTTTAAAGTAGAAATATATAGCAAAAGTTAAATATATATTAATGTAGAAATAAGTATAGTAAAATTTGGATAATCTTTTTAAATATAGGAATAATCATAAAAAAATTGGATAATCTTCAAATATAGGATCATCTTTTTAAATAAAACAATAATCAGCAAAATAATAGATAATTTTTTAAATATAAAATTTATATGCAAAAATTTGGATGATTTTTTAAATATAAGAATAATAATCAAAAGTATCGAAAATATATAAATATAGGAAAAATATGCAAAAATTTGGAAAATTTTGGAATAGGAATTATCAGGAAAAATGTGGATAATCTTTTTAAATATAGAAATAATCAGCAAAAATTTGATAATCTATTCAAATATAGGAATAATCAGCAAAAATTTGTATAATCTTTTTAAATATAAGAATAATCAGCAAAAATTTGTATAATCTTTTTAAATATAAGAATAATCAGCAAAAATTTGTATAATATTTATAAATATAAGAATAATCAGCAAAAATTTGTATAATCTTTTTAAATATAAGAATAATCAGCAAAAATGTGGATAATCTTTTTAAATATAAGAATAATCAGCAAAAATTTGTATAATCTTTTTAAATATAAGAATAATCAGCAAAAATTTGTATAATATTTATAAATATAAGAATAATCAGCAAAATTTTGTATAATCTTTTTAAATATAAGAATAATCAGCAAAAATTTGTATAATCTTTTTAAATATAAGAATAATCAGCAAAAATTTGTATAATATTTATAAATATAAGAATAATCAGCAAAAATTTGTATAATCTTTTTAAATATAAGAATAATCAGCAAAAATGTGGATAATCTTTTTAAATATAAGAATAATCAGCAAAAATTTGTATAATCTTTTTAAATATAAGAATAATCAGCAAAAATTTGTATAATCTTTTTAAATATAAGAATAATCAGCAAAAATTTGTATAATCTTTTTACGTATAGGAATAATCAGCAAACAATTGCATAATCTTCAAATAATCAGGAAACAATCAGATAAACTTTTAAAATATAGGAATAATCAGCAAAAATTTGGATAATTATTTTAATTATAGGAAAAATCAGCAAAAAATTATTATAATCTTTTTAAATGTAGGAATAATCAGCAAAAATTATTATAATCTTTTTAATTATAGGAATAATCAGCAAAAAATTGTTAATCTATTCAAATATAAAAATAACCAGAAAAAATACTTATAATCTATTCAAATATAGGAATAATCAGTAAAAAATTGGATAACTTTTTTTTAAATATAAAAATAATCAGCAAAAATTTAGATAATCTTTTCTAATATAGGAATAATCAGCAAAAATATTCATAATCTTTTTAAATATACGAATTATCAGAAAAGTTATTATATTTTTAAATATAGAAATAATCAACAAAAATTTGGATAATATATTTTTAAATATCAGCAAAGTTTGGATTATCTTTTTAGATATAGGAATAATCAGCAAAAATTTGGATAATCTATTCAAATTTAAGAATAATCAGCAAACAATTGGATAATCTATTCAAATATAGGAATAATCAGTAAAAAACTGGAAATTATTTTTAGATATAGGAATAATCAGCAAAAACTGGATAATCTTTTTAGATGTAGGAATAATGAGCAAAATTTGGATAATTTTTTTAAATATAAGAATAATCGGCAAAAGTAGACGAACGTATTTTAATATATAAATGATCATCAAGGGTTTCTTTTTGGAATTCACAAATGATTTCAAAATATATTAATATCGGATCGTGTGGAAAAAGTAAATGCTTAAGAATGTTCATATTTATACAAATAGTCGGGCATAAAGATATATAAACATGTCAAAATAATTTTCATAATTTTTAATGACTGTTTAAGCATTCAATATTAGCAATAAGTTATTTCATCAGGCAGTCTTAAAACTTAAATATACAGAAAGCGAAGAAGGAAACAAACAAAAATGAACAGAAACCATTTTGATGAAAGTGCACTTTCAGGCTGCAGTTTAACATCACATTTTTAGAGGCCAATTTTTTTTTTGTAGATACTTAATTCGTCATAAAAGGGTAAAATCTAACTCTAAATCCAATACAAATAGAAACAAGAATTGGATTTTTATATAATTTAAAACGTACTTACATATATAACATCGCCCATTATTATATACATTAGAAGCATCCATTACTGGACAGAAAAATATTGTCTGCATATTAAAATTAATCATCTGCTTATTGAAAAATATGATAAATTTTTGTAGTTTGAAAATGAAAAAAAAATGATTGATGTCAGAGAGAAAATAAGTTCAAGATACTTGCCAATTTAAGTCTCGTTTAATATGATTATCCCCACCCCCCTGCAATTATGACAAATCTCGTCTTGGAAATTAAAAGCATTTTTTTTTCTTTTTAACATATAAATTTCGAGCACCCTCAAATCAGCATAAGACATTTTTTTTCAGTAACACAGGGGTTTTAAACCTTTACTACCGGTTGAATTATATTATGAACAAAACAACCGGTAATCTCTAACAATTGCGCTCCCAAAACAAAAATGGTTGAAATGGATATAGCTGATGCAAATAAGGAAGACAACAAGCACGAAATGAAACAGGAAACCATAAAGAAACATCCTATTTCAAAAGACTATCTCAATTTTAACACTTCTTGTGTTAATATATTTGATATATTATATCAAAAAGACTTCATTTATAGAAATGTAGAAAATAAAAATTTTCTTCATTTTTTTATTGTTCCGTGTGTGAACTGCAAAACATGTAGAAATTGTTTTTGTTTTGACACTTTTAAAAAATAAGATACATTTCTTTAAATAATTTTTTTTTAGTTTTTACAATAAAAAAATGATAAACTTTTATGTTTTACATTTTTAAATTATTTTTTTTACATTTTTATAATAAAAAAATGATAAACTTTTATGTTTTACATTTTTAAATTATTTTTTTTTAATTTTTACAATAAAAAAATGATAAACTTTTATTTTTTACATTTTTAAATTATTTTTTTACATTTTTACAATAAAAAAATGATAAACTTTCATTTTTTACATTTTTAAATTATTTTTTTACATTTTTACAATAAAAAAATGATAAACTTTTATTTTTTACATTTTTAAATTATTTTTTTTTACATTTTTACAATAAAAAAATGATAAACTTTTATGTTTTAGATTTCTTTCAGTATTTGTTGTTGTTGTCATCACGAAACAATAAAAAAAAATAAAGACAATTTTTATTTTTTAACATTTCTGTAAATTAAGTCTTTTTGAAATAATATATAAACTATATTAACACAAGAAATGTTGAAACTGGGATAGTTTTTTGAAATGGGGTGTTTCTTTATAATTTTGTGTTTCGTTTGATGCTTGGTGGCTTCCGATCCATATTTGCATCAACTGTATCCATTTCTGTCATCTTTGTTTTGGGAGCGCAATTGTTAGAAATTGCCAAACAACCTTTCTAAATTGCACTTTTATAACTTTTTCATCATAGATTTTTATCAGAGAAAAAGTTTTATTAAAAAAAAAAAAAAAAAGAAGTGGGGTTATAATTCAACTTAACCAGAAGTTCAAAAGTCTAATGTTTCAGAAAAAGTGGGAATGCTTGGGCCATTTTTTTTTTCATTAAAAGTTAGTGCGATTTTTGTTTTAAGAATGAGAGTACGTAAGTGAAAAGTTGGATTTATAACTTTGATTATTGAAGATAATTTACTTTTTGGACTTACAATGTTTGAACTGTTTGCTGACGTTAAGTATTATTGTTAGCATATTTTTAGCCAATCCCATTGGTCAGTAATATTACAATGTTCAACACTTGTCTAACCCTAAAGTGAATTTTTTAAAAATAACAGAAAATATTTTTTCTTAAAAATAAGTATTTTTACCAACCGAAATTTGAAATTTTGTAATTGTTTATATTAGTTTTGATTAAAAAAAAAATGGCTGACTTAAAAAAATAAAGACAAAAACACTAAACTACATCAATTTTTATGAAAGAGATCTTACCTTTTCATGATTAAATAAGTACAGAGGAAAAAATGTCCCTTAAAAATGTGTGGTTTACCAATGCCTCTAAGATGGAGTTTTAACAGACTGTTTGTTTTTAATTACATATACTTTAAAGAATATAATCTAAAAATTTAAATAAAAAATAAATATTTATCGTCAAGTTGATCTCAATAAAAACATTTATCTGTAGTTGGTCAATACATTCTGGGGTTCAATTCAAACATTAAGAAACAAAATAACAAAATGAAGAAACGAAAAAAAAAAGCCAAAATGCAAACCAAAGGTTTAAGAAATAGATATTTTAAAATCAAGCTTGAACATTATTTTTCAAAGTTTTTTTTTTTAATATCCACTTTGTAGAAATCTTAAAAATAAGAGGAAAAAAATCTTTCAATAAAACGTTAACTGTGAATAGTAAGTAGCCATATTTTATTTTTATGTCAAGGAAATAATCCCATGAAGATCTCAGATTTTATCATCAAAATATTTTGAACTTTAATCAACATTTAATAATATAAGTTCTGTAATATTTATTAACGATTCGATGCTTGTAATGAATAGGTATCAAGATAATTTCAGTACTTTGACAGATAATCTAGAACTAGTCCTGGAAATAGACAACACAGTTTATGAAAAATCCACCTTCTTTCCTGTTTTTTTTTTTTTTAGAAAGTTTTTCAAATATTTTTTGAGGGACTACAAATTTTGTAAACCCAAACGCATGCTTAGTGACATCTGTCTTTTTACATTTTTTGGCTTTCAAATCATAAACTGCTTCGGCCATTTCAGTAACTCAGGAATTTCCATTAAAGTACTTAAATCCTCTGAATACACATTCATTACATTACAAGTACATAAGATTCTTTTAATGGATTTAAGGAAATATAAAATATTTGGTAAACTAAAAGAAAGGGAATTTCCAAATTTTGGCAATAATGTTTGAAAAAAAAAAGTTTCATGAATAACAAGCAAATCAATGAAAGTATGGTTACCAACATAGACAATGGTTACCAACATAGACAATGGTTACCAACATAGACAATGGTTACCAACATAGACGGTGAGCTCGGTATGTTGTGTTCTATTAGAGTTATTGCATAACTTGCATTAATATCCTAGGCAAAGGTATGAGTCCATCTCTTCTTGCTCTAACTACGGTTGGAACAGTACAGTAATAGTACAGTAGAGTAGATAATCAAAGAGAAAGAAATTCCGAAATAAGAACATTTACTCTAACTATTAGTTAGTCCCATAAAGGGTAAGTGCAAACTATTGGGAGTAATTTATACAGAAAATCAAATCGACCCCCTCCACTCTCGGTGGTGGTTCTGTACAAAAGGCCTGATGGTTAATCTAGAGACTAAATTTCCATGAATTGATTTTAAGGTAATCATCTGCACATCAGAGAGCATCCACATACTAAATAAATTGACATTGTGAACATTTACTGTATTAGTGTTTTTTTATTCACTAAAGTTATATTTTAGTTACAAGAAATGAATGCAAAGATGGCTATGCGGTCACATATGGATACAAATAAAGCCACTATATATTTATGAAGAAAGTGTAAATAAAGCCGCTATATTTTTTTGAAGAAGGTGCATGAAAAAATTACAAACGAAACCGTTATATGTTCATAAGGAAGGTGTAAATAAAGCCACTATATGTTCATGAAGACGGTGTAAATAAAGCCATTATATGCTTACAAAGAAAGTGTAAAAAAGGCCACTATATTTTTTTGAAGAAGGTGCAAATAAATCCACTATATGTTCACAAAGAAATTACAAATAAAGCCACTATATGTTCACGAACAAGGTGTAAATAAAGCCACTATAAGTTTCATATTAAGAAGTGAGAACAAGGAAAGATTTAAAAACAATTTTTGAAGAAGTATATGATTTTTGAGGAGCAATATCTTAAAGAATAGTTTGCCCCTCTCTCAAATGGATTCTTTAACAAAATGTATGTCCTTTATGTAATACACTAATATTGGTACAAATAAACTTTAATGCATGCTTGAATTGTTCATCATGAATGTCCAGTTTTTATTTAATCATTGTTTGATGATATGTGGACACTTTGGTGATCATATCATCAGTAGAAGGGCTTCAGAATCATTAGATCTTTATCCGTGAGATTATCTCAAAGATAATGTCTATCAAAACAATCGCCAAACTATCTTGGAACTGAAAAACGCCATCATAGGCCGAATCAGTTGCAGCAAGGTGATTATGACATAGAAATGCATAATTGAACGATGCTAAAAGAAAGATTGTTAGACCTTCATAATTGGAACTTGGTGAACAAGTTATCAAAGTTTATTTGTACCAAATATGGTTGGGTTGCAGAAAAGATTATAAATCTTATTAATGATTCGATGTGTGAGTGGCATTTAATTTGGGTCATTCTGTAATTCACATATACCAATTTCCTTGTGTCAGTTTAAATTTGGAATATTTTGCCTAATTTTACCATCGAAATACTTATAAAATATATGAACTTACACATCATTGCATGCCATGAATAAATTCACTTAATTATTTCTTAAATAGACAAATCTTTGAATCAGCCAATCATAATACATTCTTAGAATATGAGCACATTTTTCTAAGAAACAAGTAAATTGTGTTAATAATTTGAAAGTTGTTTTTGTTACATGAGGTGTTTATGAGTGTCATTATAGTTTTTGCACCTGTAACTAAGCTGCACCTAAAGATTATATGGAAATTATGAATTTGTATGAAAGGTTATGATGTTGTTTAGGTACAACATTATTAATCTAGATGTATAGTGATGGAGAAACTATTGTTTTTAGTTGGAAAATTGACTAACAAAACAGACTAATTTATCTGTCAGTAGTTTATTTACAATCATTTATTTTGATACTTTACATTATTATATTTATTTTGATATTTTTAAATTATTATATTTATTTTGATATTTTTACATTATAATATTTATATGGATATTTTTAAACTATTATATTTATATGGATATTTTTACATTATTATATTTATTTTCATATTTTTACATTATTATATTTATTTTGATATTTTTACATTATTATATTAATTTTAATATTTTTACAATAATATATTTATTTTGATATTTTTACATTATTATATTTATTTTGGATATTTTTACATTATTATATTTATTTTAATATTTTTACATTATTATGTTTATTTTGAAATTTTAAATTATTATATTTATTTTGATATTTTTAAATTATTATATTTATTTTGATATTTAAAAATTATTATATTTATTTTGATATTTTAAAATTATTATATTTATTTTGATATTTTTACATTATTATATTTATTTTGATATTTTTAAATTATTATATTTATTTTGATATTTTTACATTATTATATTTATTTTGATATTTTTACATTATTATATTATTTTGATTTTTTAAATTATTATATTTATTTTGATATTTTTACATTATTATATTTATTTTGATATTTTTAAATTATTATATTTATTTTGATATTTTTAAATTATTATATTTATTTTGATATTTTTAAATTATTATATTTATTTTGATATTTTAACATTATTATATTTATTTTGATATTTTTAAATTATTATATTTATTTTGATATTTTTAAATTATTATATTTATTTTGATATTTTTAAATTATTATATTTATTTTGATATTTTTAAATTATTATATTTATTTTGATATTTTTAAATTATTATATTTATTTGGATATTTTTACATTATTATATTTATTTTGATATTTTTACATTATTATATTTATTTTGATATTTTTAAATTATTATATTTATTTTGATATTTTTACATTATTATATTTATTTTGATATTTTTAAATTATTATATTTACTTTCATATTTTAACATTATTATATTTATTTTGATATTTTTACATTATAATATTTATTTTGATATTTTTAAATTATTATATTTATTTTGATATTTTTAAATTATTATATTTATTTTTATATTTTTACATTATTATATTTATTTTGATATTTTTACATTATTATATTTATTTTGATATTTTTAAACTATTATATTTATATGGATAATTTTACATTATATTTATTTTAATATTATTATATTTATTTTGAAATTTTAAATTATTATATTAATTTTGATATTTTAACATTATTATATTTATTTTGATATTTTAAAATTATTATATTTATATGGATATTTTTACATTATTATATTTATTTTGTATATTTTTTAATTATTATATTTATTTTGATATTTTTACAGTAATATATTTATTTTAATATTTTTACATTATTATATTTATTTTGATATTTTTACATTATTATATTTATTTTAATATTTTTACATTATTATGTTTATTTTGAAATTTAAAATTATTATATTTATTTTGTATATTTTTTAATTATTATATTTATTTTAATATTTTTACATTAATATATTTATTTTGATATTTTTACATTATTATGTTTATTTTGATATTTTTAAATTATTACATTTATTTTGATATTTTTAAATTATTATATTATTTTTATATTTTTACATTAATATATCTATTTTTTTATTTTTACATTATTATATTTATTTTGATATTTTTAAATTATTATATTCGTTTTGATATTTTTAAATTATATTTATTTTGATATTTTTACATTATTATATTAATTTTAATATTTTTAAATTATATTTATTTTGATATTTTTACATTATTATATTATATGGATATTTTAAAATTATTATATTTATATGGATATTTTTACATTATTATATTTATTTCGATATTTTTAACTTATTATATTTATATGGATATTTTTAAATTATTATATTTATTTTGATATTTTTAAATTATTATATTTATTTTTACATTATTATAATTATATGGATATTTTTACATTATTATATTTATTTTGATATTTTTACATTATTATATTTATTTTGACATTTTTACATTATTATATTTATTTTAATATTTTTACATTATTATATTTATTTTGATATTTTTACATTATTATATTTATTTTGATATTTTTACATTATTATATTTATTTTGATATTTTTACATTATTATATTTATTTTTATATTTTTACATTATTATGTTTATTTTGATATTTTAAATTATTATATTTATTTTTATATTTTAACATTATTATATTTATTTTGATATTTCTACATTATTATATTTATTTTTATATTTTTATATTATTATGTTTATTTTGATATTTTAACATTATATTTATTTTGATATATTTTTACATTTTTATATTTATTTTGACATTTTTACATTATTATATTCATTTTGATATTTCTACATTATTATATCTATTTTGATATTTTTACATTATTATATTTATTTTGTATATTTTTAAATTATTATATTATATGGATATTTTTAAATTATTATATTTATATGGATATTTTTACATTAATATGTTTATTTTGAAATTTTAAATTATTATATTTATTTTGATATTTTCACATTATTATATTTATTTTGATATTTTCACATTATTATATTTATTTTGATATTTTTTCATTATTATATTTATTTTAATATTTTTACATTATTATGTTTATTTTGATATATCTTTACATTTTTATATTTATTAGTATATTTTTACATTATTATATTCATTTTGATATTTTTACAGTATTATATTTATTTTGTATATTTTTAAATTATATTTATTTTGATATTTTTACATTATTATATTTATTTTGTATATTTTTAAATTATATTTATTTTGATATTTTTACATTATTATATTTATTTTGACATTTTAAAATTATATTTATTTTGATATTTTTACATTATTATATTTATTTTGATATTTTTACATTATTATATTTATTTTGATATTTTTACATTATTATATTATTTTGATTTTTTACATTATTATATTATTTTGATATTTTTACATTATTATATTTATTTGGATATTTTTACATTATTATATTTATTTTGATATTTTTAAATTATATTTATTTTGATATTTTTACATTATTATATTTATTTTGATATTTTTACATTATTATATTTATTTTTATATTTTTACATTATTATATTATTTTGATATTTTTACATTATTATATTATTTTGATATTTTTACATTATTATATTTATTTGGATATTTTTACATTATTATATTTATTTTGATTTTTTACATCATTATATTATTTTGATATTTTTACATTATTATATTTATTTTGATATTTTTAAATTATATTTATTTTGATATTTTTACATTATTATATTTATTTTGTATATTTTTAAATTATATTTATTTTGATATTTTTACATTATTATATTTATTTTGATATTTTTAAATTATATTTATTTTGATATTTTTACATTATTATATTTATTTTGATATTTTTACATTATTATATTATTTTTATATTTTTACATTATTATATTCATTTTGATATTTTTAAATTATATTCATTTTGATATTTTTACATTATTATATTTATTTTGATATTTTTACATTTTTATATTATTTTGATATTTTTAATTATTATATTTATTTTGATATTTTTACATTATTATATTTATTTTGATATTTTTAAATTATTATATTTATTTTGATATTTTTACATTATTATATTATTTTGATATTTTTACATTATTATATTATTTTGATATTTTTACATTATTATATTTATTTTGATATTTTTACATTATTATATTTATATGTATATTTTTACATTATTATATTATTTTGATATTTTTAAATTATTATATTTATTTTGATATTTTTACATTATTATATTTATTTTGATATTTTTACATTATTATATTATTTTGATATTTTTACATTATTATATTATTTTGATATTTTTACATTATATTTATTTTGATATTTTTACATTATTATATTTATTTTAATATTTTTACATTATTATATTATTTTGATATTTTTACATTATTATGTTTATTTTGATATTTTTACATTATTATATTATTTTGATATTTTTACATTATTATATTATTTTGATATTTTTACATTATTATATTATTTTGATACTTTAATTTAAAGTGAACACTTTTCTTTTCTACTTTCTTTGATTATATAGTTCTTTTTATTCATTGTTAGTTCTTTGTTATGAGCCATGATACTAAATTCTAGTTCTTTCAAATAATCTATTGACAAGCAATTTGCTACAATTATATAATTATGAAAGAATAGTAAATATCAATCTGAAATTAAAAATGGGGACTTAATTGCACTCGCTATATTCACTATATATAATAGTACAAATTATTTCATTGGCTGACACTTACCTATGAATTTTACATAAAATATTTGACAAAACTTTTTAGCATTATAATCTCTAGAAGTAGTTTACATAAAATTACAGCACCTCAAAATGTTCCCTATATTTTATATTTGGGTGGTTCTATGGCTCTGAATGTCAAACACAGTGGTGGTTTATGTTACCTGTTAAGTATACCTAAGAAAAATAACAGAGTTATATCCCTTGGACTGAAGAAGAGCGAGTGGTCGCCCTTGAAAAGAGAACGTCCGCCATGGTAGTTTGAGAGGTTAACAAAAACGCGTTTCTATTACAGACCTTATTCATAACGCATCCAGCAACTTCTACATTATCATTTAATCAGTAAGTTGTTAAATAAATATGTTAATCGTTATACTTCATCTGGTAATCATTTTTTTAGTCGCAATTAAACTGATAACATGTATCATTAGATATAACTGTACACTATTTAGTTTAATATAAACACAAATCTTTTGCTGCCTTAGTGATGAAATCTGTGCTGGTAGAGGATGTGTATGAAGTTTAATATCAAGGTAGCATAAAGAGAAGTTTTATAAACTTCCTCCAATTTTAACTTTTTGTTTATTTTCATTTGTTACATAGCCATAGTTTTACAACAGCTTTGTGTGTAGGCCAATGTTATATGAAAATGAATGCTGGGATTCCACTAACTTTCCAAGGATGCACAGGAATGGCAGGGCTATGTATTTCTAGTGCACACCTTGATGACAGAGTTAGTTTTTGAGACCTGGTTATTGAAATTGAAGTCAGTAGTAGTATTAACATGTTGAATGAAACTCTGAATAAGTAAAAAGATACACATCTCAGTTGAGGGTAACCAAGAAAAAGAGAGGAAAAAGAAGACTTGGAGTGACTCTTTCTTCAAAATTTAAATTACAACTTTTATATATTTTTGGCAAATAAATAATGCAAAGGGTAGTATCTGTTCTGATATTAAGCTTCGTTTTTTTTCTGTCGTCACTCAGTGAATTAGAAATCCTTCTTGACCATGGCAATTTAAAATGTTTATCTGATTCCATAGTGCACCTTTTTGGGAGAGTTGGATTTTGCAGACATTAAAAACCAACCTTCTGACTAACTCTGCCCTCATGGGGAGGCAAGTAGATAGGGATTGAATCAAATAGTCAATAGCACATCAAAATTAATTTAATGGAGAAAATCACATAATACCACCATGCTCAATGAGGAACACACATCTGATGTGGAAAAGACACGATATACAAAATATAAAATAATAGGAATAATTATAAAAATAAGAAGAAGAAAAAGAAGAAGGAAAAAGAAAAAAAAACATTACAACATCTATAATCATATCATGCAATACGAATAAATTTAGAAGCACATAATAAATAAAAGAAGCACATTACGGTTTTAGAGGTAAATGTTTATTTTAAGAATTTATAGAACTAATATTATGCTTAATTATTTTCTTTCTTAAATACAAAGAAACAAAAATGAAAGATTTGCCAAAGCACAAGATAAAAACTAAAGTGGTCAGCCATAATTCAAGGCTCCTTTTTTCATTAGCTACTACACCAAGGCATAGGAAAGGTTGACACTCCTTCCCAGGATTACTCCACTTACCATTGATCCTCACCTTATAATGTGGAGTGTTTAGCAAGGTGGCATCAAGTACCATTTTTTAAAGTCTTTTGAATGACTCGATTTAGGATTGAACCCTGGTCTCCGACCCAGTAGCAAACACGCTTACCATTATGCTAAACATGCCGGGTCGAAAATAACTAAACTACTAAAAATGTAAGAAAGTAAATAAATACTGAAATTTAAATTAAAAAAAAAAAATTCTAATTGAGCGGGCAAAAAATAAGCAATCTATAAAATTATGTTTTTTATTTTATTTATTTTTTTTTTTGCAAAGAAAAGGAAAAGAACAGTTTAACACAAATGACAAAATAAAAACAAATAAACAATAGTGATTGGCTCAATATCTTCACACCAGAACACCAAGAACAAGAAGTTAATGTCAATGCTTATCATAACATTGACTTTTCATATTACCATGGACAAGTGTAAAAATTAAAAATAAATCATTAATAATAAATAAATAAATAAAAAAAAATAATAATTGGCTTAACATCCGTTTTACATACTAGCATGCGTCGGACGACTTTGAGAAATTAACTGCCAAACTTTGACTACCAAACAAACCTATCCTTTCAAATGGAAATCGTCCCAGACAAGCGTGAAGTTACTTGATGTAAGAAGCTTAAAAAATACTTCACACTTCAAGGTCAAAACCTAACGAAAATTGTTGTACAGATAGATTCTGAGCCAGAAAACAGCAACTCTTCCCCTTTTGTCAGAAACGTTACTCATGGAATATGATGACTAAAGGACAAAAAAAGGAAAGCAAGAGTTATGAGGCTGCCATGTATATACATGGTAACATGAATTTCAAGAGTTATGAGGCTGCCATGTATATACATGGTAACATGAATTTCAAGAGTTATGAGGCTGCCATGTATATACATGGTAACATGAATTTCAAGAGTTATGAGGCTGCCATGTATATACATGGTAACATGAATTTCAAGAGTTATGAGGCTGCCATGTATATACATGGTAACATGAATTTCAAGAGTTATGAGGCTACCATGTATATACATGGTAACATGAATTTCAAGAGTTATGAGGCTGCCATGTATACACATGGTAACATGAATTTCAAGAGGTATGAGGGCGTTGAAAAGATACCCAAGCTCCACTTAACTACTTTCTGGCCAGATCTTTATTTATTCCTCTTTCTTCCAAGTCTATTTTCATCACATCGTTCCATGTTTTCCTTGACCGTCCCCTGTGAAATGGATTTGCTACTTTACCCGAGAACTCTCAGCCATTCTTTCACCTAAGTACGATTAGGTCATAGAGTGAATGCAGTATGTTGGCGTAGAGAAAGTACAAAAATTACTTGGCGAAACAAAGTCCAGAAGATAATTGGCAAAATGTATGACATCTCTTTCAAAACATTTAAAACAAAAAATGAAATATAAAAATATTGTTTTTGTTAAAACTTTCTTATAATTGTGATTGTTTGTTTAAATAAAAATTCTCGCCTATTAATTCGACACATTCACAAAAAAGGAATAAGCCAACCCTCTCCAAAACTGAACAAAGTATGTGGGGGAAATAGAGGTCAGCCGAACCTTTGTTTGAGAAAAGCCCTATCATTGGCTAATGAAAACTTCAACAAATGAGCGGGAATCAGAATGCTTTTGATTGGTTAATTCACACATGTATATAGATGGTAACATGAATTCTATGCTTTTAGCCTGAGGAGTCTATACAGGGATGAAAAATGAAAATTTCTGCATAGCTTAATTGCCATAAATATTTTCATATATACATACACTATGTATATAGATATACATACATTATATCTATAAATATATATACATATATTTATTTATTTAAATAAAAAAAATATATATTTAAATATTTTTACATGCATAAAAGTTATCCCTGGACATGTGCGTTTCTGGCTATCAACCATCATCAGCATCGCTAAACTTTTTGGTAAGGATGCAATCAACAGTCTGGCATTTTACCACTGAGCCTTGTCAAATTTTATGCACGATTTTTATCACTTGTAAATAGATCCGTTGTTGTTATTTTTTTTTAGCGATACAAACAGTTTATTATTATTTAAATGTTTGAAAAAAAATTATAAAAAAATAACAAAAAATTTTTTTTTAATCAAAATCAAAAATGTCTTGTCAATAAAAGGAGCAACATATTTATTCGCAAAACAAAGGAAAGATAACTCCCTCATCGCTAAGGTAGTGAAATTAAATAAAAACAACGTTTAAAACTGCTAATATTGGTAAAAAAATAACAACAGATCTATTTAACAGCAATAAAAATCGTGCATAAAATTTAACAAGGCTTCGTGGCTCAGTGGTTTACAGACTGCAGATTGCATAGTTATATGTTCGATCTCTGCCCACAAGCTTAGTCATACTGATGTCGGCTGATAACCAAAAACATGCATGTCCATGCACATAAAGTGCATGTACATGCACATAAAAATATTTAGATATTAAATTATTTTTTAAAAAAATTTAAAAAAATAAATCGAAATAAAAATACACCCCCAACAATAACAGAGATGACGCATTTATATACAAAACAAACGGCAGGTAACACCCTCATCACTAAGGTAGCAAAATTAAATACAAAAATTAGCATGTCAAAACTGTTAATATCGCTAAAAAAATAACAACAGCTCTTATATATGTGTGTGTGTGTGTGTGTGTGTGTGTGTGTGTGTGTGTGTGTGTGTGTGTGTGTGTAAAGAGAGAGGGAGAGATTTGTATCAATGTATATAGACTATTAACTAAATAAAACATATGAAGTAAAAAAAAATCTGAAAAAAAAATTTTTAAAAAACAATAATCCAAAACAAAAGACTAAAGAAAACACACTAAATATATACGTGTTTTATTAAAATGCATTTTGCAATAAACTATATGAAATAAAATGTAAAAGAAAAAAAAGAAGAAATTAATCAAATAATGATGATTAAAAAGAAATGATATATTTATAAGAACTTTTAATAAAGAAAATGAAAGAAAACATCTCTTGACTGTAAATAAGCATTCTTGTCCTGGTGGTGAAATAAAAAGAGAAAAGAAATGCGAATTGTAGGATTTTCTCCATTTTAAGCATTCTTTTTGCAACATTCATTTTTTTTTAGCATGAAAAAAAAGTCAGTTTATATCAATACATGTACTTTCGATAAATTAATCATTTTCACGTTTTCTGCTTGTGGCGATACCACGCTTACTAAAAGACCCATATTATAATATGTACGAAAAACACACATATACAAAGATTCATTCTCCTCCTATAAAACTAATATGTCTCTGTATTCAAATTCTTAAATGATAGATATTATTACTATCATGAAAACTTTTGATAAATAAGGCCGTGAGTTTCTCAGTGTAGAAAAGTGTGATACTCCACTCTATAATAAAGACTAATGTGTATTTATTTGTGTCTTTATATATAGAGAAATATATGTACTTTCAATCCCGTCATGAAAAAGTTAGCAAGTAAAAACGTGTTAAAAAGTTAGCAAGTAAAACCATTTCAGGTGTTGAGCAGAAGACAGACAAATGAATTTGGAAAGAAATATTCCACTCTAAATAAAACAAAAAACGATTGTTGGTGTTTTATGTTCTTTTTAAACCATCAGAAATTATTTATGTATGAAACTTTGAATTATTGGTATAATTCTATGATTTTTATATAAATATTAGTGAGAATATTAGCGAAGCATAGTTTTTTTTGTCATTTTTGACGGAGGATGTACCTATTTAAAAGATGATGACTGCACAACAATTAGTCAATCGGAGTATTTCGTGCGGAAAGGAAACTATTCCAGAATGCTCGATGTAATCATCTATAAAGGCCAAGACAATCGCATTAACACGGAGATCACTACCAATAAACAGATCTATGATTTGCCTCCACGCCAAACCAAATCATAGATTTCCTTCCAATAGATCAATGCATTCCTAATCTCAGCCAGAATCTCTGTTGGAGAAATAATACCTCTCTACGTTATCACACAAGGACAGACTTATCACCAATAGTAACCAGCTATCGAACAACAATAACATTACTGTTATGTTTCGCCATGCCAGCATGAAGGTATTTATTTGCTTCCCCACAAAAGCAAATTAGACATAGGGTCGTTTTTTTTTTAAAGTGGGGGAAAACCGGCTACCCCCCCCCCCCCAAAAAAGTGGGCACTCTGCCAGTGTCCAAATAAATAGTAATTGTCTCGGTATGAAGGGTATCGCCAACAGTTGCAGGGGAACAACAACAGCAACAACAAGAAGCAAACAAGTTAAACTTTTAATGATAAACTTACACACACGTCTATCGACCAGCAAAGTTTTTCACTTACAGATAGCACACACACACACACACACACACACACACACACACACACACACACACACACACACACACACACACACACACACAACACAACACAACACAACACACACAGTAATGAATGCAACTTGAACAGGCTAAAACATTTTTCTCTAAATAAAATATTGTTACGCTTACAACCATTACTTTATTATAATTTATTCCTTGTCTGATCATTGCATATGATATAAAAATTATGTTGACATTTTTTTTTTTGTTTGCCATGTGTTTAAAAACGCTCAGATAATAAAGTGGGTTTATGGTAAATTTATTTAAGTTTATGAAGAGTAGAAAGTGGATGTTGCGTTTAGTTTTGGCTGCTCCATAACTTTTGCTTCCCTTATTTTATCCTTTGGTTCACACATTCCATGAGCGAGGTTTCTGATAGAGGGGGGAAAATGGCTATGTTTCAGTTGGAATCTGTCTATATAATATTTATTCTTGGTTAATTTTTTTATCTTGAAGTGATATTTCTTTAGGTTCTTATCTCAAATGGCTTCATTCCTTATCTGGAGCGATTTCCATAAAAAAATGATGAATTTTTAAAAATTCCACCAAGTGTGGGTGGCTGATATATTGGATGTAAGACTTTCATATCGTAGTTGAACGTAGGGTGAACTAATATAGCATAAAGTCAATTTTAAGTGATTATCAATGTTAAATATGGAATTTCCTATTTTGGATATTCTTCTGGCTATACAATTGTTATAATTATTATGAAACGTCGATCATATGACGTAACAATCAAACTACTTATTTACAAAAGTTTTTAATGCCAATATCGTTCTCTAGGCACTTGAACCCCCATACAACCACACACACACACACACACACACACACACACACACACACACACACACACACACACACACACACACACATAAACCCACCTAATTGGAGACAGGAGTGATTCTATAACATTACCTGTTTCTGACTGAGTACGCTTGTTGAATGCTGGAGACTATGAATATGAGCTCACCTGTTTACTAATGCTTTCAATCTAAAGTGAAATTTAGTAACACATTGTTATTTGCAAGCAAAAATATATCAGAGTGGCACTTTAAGGTCAGCCATCTATACAAGATCTAACTGATGAAGCAAATTTTTAGATTGGTGAGAGAGAGAAGGTAAGAAGAGAATTAAAAAAGAGATAGATAAGTAAAAGAGATAGAAAGAGAGTAAATGAAGAAGAGTGAGAGAAAGAAAAAGAGGGAGAAGGACACACACACACATAAAATAAAATATTCAATCGAGTTCATATGATTCTATCATTTTGAAACAAAGTTGCTGCCGACTTCTCCAGAAACATGTGTAAAAGTTATTTGGTTCTGAAAATGGCATTAAATGATAGACTGATATATTTTATTTATTTATTAATAGTTCTTTTGATATTAAAAAATATACTTTTAAATATCATTTTCTTTTATCTCTCTCTCATATATATATATATATATATATATATATATATATATATATATATATATATATATATATTTTCTTATAATATATACCAATCCTTATTTAAGAAGCTCAATGTAATTACAGAGCAATAAATGACAAAAAACTATATTCCAAAATTCATGATGTTGACCATCTTATAATTCCTTTAATTCAGTTGACATTTTACAATTTTTGTTTCGGGGCGCAAAATCAATCACTTAATTATTATATCAATCAGTGAATCTACTATACCCTTAACCCATCAGAAGAAATAGCAACAATCAATCCGTCAAAAAGAAATAAAGTGTGTCAAGAATTGTAAATATCAACTGAATTAAAGGAATAAATTATAAGCTGGTCAACATCATGAATTTTTGAATATAATGTTTTGTCATTTATATATATATATAAACAGATAGAGAGAGTGAGAAAGAGAGAGAATGAGGGAGAAAGAGTAATGAGAGAAATGATTATGGAAATGAGAAAAGTGTGAGCAAAACAGCAAAAGAAAATGAAGAAAAACAGGTTTTTTTAAAAAAAAGGAATTAATTTCTTGAATAAATTATTAACAAAAATAAAAATTAAGCACCATCAAAAAGTGAAATCTTTTTTAGGAAATGGGGCGGGAGGGGGGTGGAGATAATAATGGGCTTCCATGAGACTCCATATCGGTTCAAATGTTTCCAATTGCAATTTCTGGGATAAATTAGAAATGGCCAAACCAGTTTATGAATTGAAAATTAAAAAAAATCAAAAAGGCAGATGGCATTAAATCATACGGCTACAAAATTGTCAAAAAAAAAAAAAAAAAAGAAAAGAAAAAAAGTCTCATGGCTAAAACCCAAATTTACAACAAATGCAAAGAGAAACACACTATTTTAATTAGAGTTAGGGTTTTTAAAAGGTTTTAGCCCTTCAAAAACTAAAGTGAAAAAAATTTTTTCTACAAAAAATGAAAGATAAGAAATAAAGTTGAAACTCATTCTTAACACGGAATGGTAACTGATCCTAGTCTTAAATCAAGGATAAAATGAAACAGTTGTTTGATATAATGTCGGTACAATTTAGCTGTTCAGTGATGGTTCCACGATTTTCGGTCTGTTCCATAAATTACAATCAGAAACATTCGGTTGATATAAATTCCCAGCCATAGAAGTAGCAATAAAAATACTAAAAATAATAAAAAAAAGAAGATACCGACAGTCAAAGCGAATAAAGGGAAGAGAGAAATTCCAAGATGGTCGAAAAAAATTTTAAAAATAATGAATGGATGGAATTCTGCAACAGTTAGGAATAAAATAATGATGAAAAGAATAAGTTATGGAAGAAAAAAATCAAGAAAAGATTTGCTAGATGACAAAAAAAGAAAAGAACAAAAATTGGTAGATCTTTAAACCCATACTATCATGAAAAAGTGTCATAATGGCAGAAAACTATTTCTTAGTTCAATTTTGATGCTTTGCTTCGTTGTTTTAGAGTTTTACTGTATTTATTTTTGGTTTTCAATTTACTTAATGGATGAGAGCATGGCGAATTTTAGCCATGCTGTTTTCCTCTGTGTTAGTCTACAGTATATTAAAAAAAAAAAAATGGTTACGATTTTGATTTAAATTATGGACATTATTCCAAATAAAATTTTGCTAAGAATTTGGGCTAACCAGAAGCTATAGAAATTTGTTAAAGAAATAAAAATAAAAAAAATATTAAAATAATTTTTTGCTTTTATTTATTTAAAAATATTTTAATTTTTATTATTTTATTTTTATAAATATTAAATTGATATTGCATATTTTTTTAATTTTTTCATAATGTTTTTTTTACTGAGATGTCTATATAGGCAAAATAAATAAAATTAAAAATTATTTTTCGAAAAAAAAAAAAAAAAAAAAGAGAGAAAAGTGTAAGATATAGAATGTCAACAAATTATACCCATAAGCAAAATATCAAGACACCAAAAAAAAAAAAAAAAAATCTGGAATGATAGGGTGGAAATGAAGCAACAGAAAAAGTATATGAGAGAGAGAGAGAGAGAGAGAGAGAGAGAGAGAGAGAGAGAGAGAGAGAGAGAGAGAAAGAAAGAGAGAGAAAGAGAGAGGGTACAGGAAGAGCCAACAGGTAGGAGAGAATGAGAGAGGGGTGAGGAAGAATGAGAAAGGGAGAAAGAGAGCGAGGGATAGAGAGGGAAAGAGAAAGAAAAGAGGGAGAGAGAGGGAGGGGTGTAGATAGAGAAAAGAGAGAGAGAGAGAGAGAGAGAGAAAGAGAGAGCGAATGCGAGAGAAAGAGGAAGAGAGAGAGAGAGAGAGGAATAGATATATTCGCGGCAGATGAAATGCACAACTGAATGAAGAATACCTATTTTGTTATCTGTGCCAGCCAATTCGGATGTCCTTTGAAGTGCTGTGGGAAATGAACATGTTACTTTTTAGTAAAAAAGAAAGATATGCATATTTAAATGCTTATCATAATGCAAAAGATAATTAGTGCTTTCTTACGAGTTGGGTTCACTTTTCTTTACAACTTGATGACAACATTGAATATAAAAAGGTGACGTGAGCGTGGGTGCCTTTAGGGAGGGTGTGGTGTGAAACGGACCAGTGGTGAACGTGTCTCATACATAACTGTGAACTTTGATCAAACAAATATGCAACTTCTAAAATTCTTTGGCCAAAAAATGATATTACAAAAATAAAAAAAATTAAAAATAAAAGAAGAAGCTAATTCAGAATTGCCTATGTTTTTTTGTTTTTTTTTAAATTTAGATTCGGGGTTTTCAAAGATAAAGTGCTATTATGTTTTAAATAAGTAATAATCAGTTTTAAGCAACAATTTTGTGGGGAGTTTGAAGGCTCAATCTTCAGTACGTGCACTACCAAAAATACAGTTACGAATTAGTAAAGACTGCTACCGGTTGATAGAACGAGAACAAGCTAACCCTATGGAATAAATAAAGGGTTCCATTCAAAATTCCATACAGATTCCAGAGTTCGACAATATGCCTCCAAAGAAATTCAGAGGTTACATTAGTCGGAACATTGTGAAAATAGCATACAAGATGAGAACCATAGTCGAAATAATACATCCAGTACTAAGTTATTCTTTCTTTTGAATTTCTTATAATAATAACACCATATTATAGAATTATAATATATAATTTTATTTGTTTATGTGCTATTAAAAATTAATCAAGGGAAAATCAGAATAAATGATTATAATCGAGATTGTCTGCACTTTTTGACTTTTGATTTCTGTTGCTCATTTGACTGGATAATCAGACATAGTAAGGCGAACAAGAAAGCCATTCTTAACACATGGAAAGGGGAGGGGCTTTCACGTTATCTGAATGGAAGATAATCCATAGGGAACAAATTTCACTTGTCACCATTGTCCCATCTGCAGAGCAGAAACCGGAAGTCACAAAGAGTAGAAAATCTTGACTATAACTGAATAAATACATGAAGGCTTTATAGATATCAAATGCAAAACATGATAAATCCAATTTCTTCCGTTTGGGAAATTAAACTATAAAAAAACAAATATTTTTTTATCAAGAACTTAAGCACAGATCATGAATTTAGTGAATGGTAAAATGGTAGAATACATGACTTTGATTTTCAAAGATTTCAACCTCCAGTCTGGAATATGCAAACACACAATTCATTCTGGAACATACCAATATTCATTGCTTTAGATTTTACAACTGTTCTTGTATCCTTATCCATTCAAGCATGGAGTACCCTTTTTACACTATCATTTTACATTTAATTTTACATTTATGAGCTAATAAGCAAAATTTATAATTAACCACATCTATTTTACTATTAACATTTCCTCCGATGAGATTAGCTATTCATTGAAAATCCATGGATTAAGGAAAAAAACAAAAAAATTTTACACTCCTTGTCAAACAATAAATTTTGCTGTGAATCTACATAATTTAACTCAGAATTTCCATATATATATATATATATATATATATATATATATATATATATATATATATATATATATATATATATATATATATATATATATACACTCTTTAAGTTTTTAGTAAATTCCTCGTCTCTGCCTTGTCTTCATTTGTTATTTACGTGTTTCTAAAACAATGCTTTTATTCCTTTTCAGTTTTAACCTTGGGTGATGATCAATAAACCTGTGTCTAAAATGTATCATGCCTCAGAATTCTGATTGCCGATAAGAGTTTATGCTAACTGTCAAAGGTTTTCGCTCATTTCCACGAAATATACACATCCCGGAGACAGTACACTTACATATAGAATTTTACATCAGTTAATGTGCACCTCATTCTTGTGTAGCATGTATTGTACCCTTTACGTTTGTCTTTTAAGGGCTAAGAATATATATATATATATATATATATATATATATATATATATATATATATATATATATATATATATATATATATATATATCAGGTTAAAGGTATCCAGGAGATAAAACCCTTGAATTAAAACAAGGTTACTAAGAGTGCTCAATAAAAAAGAGTCGAATATATTATTTTTATTTATATAGACAAATATTACATACTCGCTACACTGAACATGCTAATGTGTCGGAGTAATTGGTTTATTAAAAAAAAACAACTGTTCCTCATCAGGCGAGAGAAATAAACGTTTTATCTGCTATTCAAAGCATCTGGTTGTTAAATCTATTTAAGATTTGGGGAAAACTTTATTTCTCTCACCTGATGAGGAACGGTTGGTTTTTTAATAAACCAACTGCTCCTAAACATTAGCATGTTCAGTGTACCTATTTACAATGCCTCCCCACGGGGCAGAGTTAGACACCAGGGTCGTTTTTTAACGTGGAGAAAAGCATGTTCAGTGTAGCGAGTATGTAATATTTGTCTATATAAATAAAAATAATATATATATATTTAAAAGCTACCTATCTCCTTCTCTGTTTACTTTCAACAACGATTCTCGTGTGTTCAAGAAAATAGAAGAGTAAGGAAGCCCCAAAACGTAGAATAAAAACTGGTAAATTTATGTATTTGATCAGTGCAAACGATTTTGCTGGTTTGTAGAAGGTACATTTTAAACGATTGTAATTTAGTTTATGCATATTGTTATTACTTAAACATATTACCATGATTCACTTATAACTTTTTTCTTATAGATTATTAAAGCATCATCCATGTTTTCTTCTACAATATTTTTACCCATGTTGACATGAAAACGACCTTCTTTAGTCAACAGAAAAAAAACCCATCTTCCATCATGATAATGCTTGTCCTCATACAATACTACTGACCAACTATTTCGTAGGGAAATTTGGTTAGGAAATCTTGCCCCATCCAGAATATTCTCCTGATCTAACTCCCTCAGATTATCACTTATTTCGAAGATTATAAAACTATTTGGATGGCTTTAGGTTAAAGTAGGAGATAAATAGATTGATTGTGAGATGTATTATCTGTAAATTTGTTACCGTCATTTTCACTTAGTCAACATGGTTGACAATTTTGCCCGGAGTTAGTAAAAATTATAGGCTTAGAAGTTAATAATAAAAGATCTCATCATAATCTGTTTGGATTTCAGCTCACGGTTCTACGAACCCTTTTTTATAAAAAATATTTTACAATTATTTTTTAAGTCTAAATTTTGCAAGTCTCGACAAAATTGTCAGTCATGTTCGAAAGCATGCTGCTTAGCTTAGTAAAATAAGATAGCAAAAGCGTAAATAATAAATCTTAGTAAACACATGTTAAAAATATGCAAGTAGAAATATAAATTTTCTTGCGTTTGGTAGCAGTTATTTGTTGTTTATTTATTTTTTGTTACCAATACTGCACAATCGCCCTATTTTTCTTTTGTCCATAATTATAATTTAAAGTTATTCATGTTCAAACTTGCAAAGATTAAATTAGATGTGGCCATTTTCGAATATTCTTATAAGGTGTGCTTCACAACGATCAAGTGTTTAAAATATTAAAAACATTAAAAAAATAAAAATACATAACATGGAAAGTTTGCTGATAAAGAAATCATGCATTTTCTGTGGTGCAATCGTTTCAAAAGATAAAATCTCAGTAAGAACGTGCGGATATTTGTGGAAAAAGGCATGAATCTGTAATTGGATGCATATTATATATATATATATATATATATATATATATATATACAAACAAAAGGAAAACAGGTTTGTGCAGGAATGCAACAAAAAAAAAAAGACATAAATCTAAAATCCGATTTAGATTTAGGAGATGCACAGATAGCAAACACCCTATTTACTTGTCTACCCACCAGGGCAGATTTAAACAGAAAGTCGGTTTTTTAATGTGGAGAAAACATTTCACAAAAATGAGCCATCTTGATTAGGACAAAAATAATTTAAAAAATTGCCACAATTTAGAAGGGTTTCTCCTTCATGGACCGAAGACAGATAAGTTAAAGTGTAATATCAGAACAACAGTTTTGCTTACTTTCGATCTGTGCCTAAAACTAAACGAAAATTCCATGAGCAAAGTTTCTTTCCTAGAACTACCCATCTGTGGAACACCATACTACAGGGCTGCTTCCCAGTTGACTATAACATAAGCGTTTTCAAGTCTAACGTAAACAAGTTCTTGTTGAGCCGTCCTCTTAATTAAGGCCTACCCAAATTGCAGCATTACCGATCATCAGGGTGTTGTCTCACCAGCTATCTGATATTTATTGACCCTTATTTTTGAGTAGCTTTTGAGCCTTGATTAGCAGCGACCCCCGCTTCCCCCAATAAAAAATCTTCTAACCAAAAGGCCCAGATATTAAAGACTTCATCAGGATTTATAAATACTGAGAGTAAATATTAACTTTTTGGTAGACGCATAACAATCTCAGAGAGTCTCTATTTACTTGCCTCCCCATGAGAGCAGAGTTAGATGCAAGGTTCATTTTTTTTTAATGTGGAGAAAATTCAAATCCACAAAAAAGGTAATCTGGAGTGAGACAAACTTAAAAAGTGTCTTAGTTTAGAAAGAATTCTTCTTCACCAATTGAGGACAGAACAGATGAAATCTAGTATCAAAACAGATACTACACTTTGCTCTTAACCCAGGAGACAGTAATATTATAAAAAATTCTCATGTTATAAGTAGATGCTTTTCCTGAGTCCGAGTTTGCCAAATCAGAAATCAATCTGAATCATATTATTTCGATTCATCGGACTACTGTTCTCATCTTGAGTGTGATTTTCACAATGTTTCGGTCGATGTAACCTCCGACCTTCTTCAGGTGTATCTTGTCAAACTTGGGAACGTTTCTGTTGAATTTGGACAGAATTTCAATTGCAGTTTAAACCGGACTCCCAGACAGCTCATTATTTCAGCATGGTCCTTCTTTCCTAGCCGTAGAATTTGTTTCAAGAATAGTTCGCAGACAATATCAAATTAAGTTGCGTTTACATTACTCAGTGCATTCGCTATAATGGAGAGAAACTTGAATGCCTACTAGACACTGTCCTCTACATCTAAGGTCTTTCTGAACAGGGGTTTGTCAGGACAACTTGGCATGAGGATACATTGCTCTATAAGTAAACGCTCACTAAATATTCAAAATCACATAGTACTTGTGGCCTAAATAAGATCTCCTCACTATGGTTAACACACTTGTACGAGGAATGGTGCACCTTCCGCAAGTGATGTTATCTATAGTGATAGCACTAATCTGGATACTCCACCAGACTAGATGAATTCTTGTCCTAGGATCCAATAAGAAGAAGAGACCACAAGACAGATATGCTACAACAAAATGGTCAATTGGGAAGAGAAAAATTATGCTCTCAACTTCTTTACTAACTCAGTGTTTGAGTGGTAAAAGATAACTGTAATGGAATATTCAAATATTTATGTATTTCGTATAGAGATCAAGTGTCCCAGGAAATAAAATTAATTGATTTTTGAGAACTTCAACTGAAGTAAAATAAAAGGAAAAAAGAATTAATTTATTTGTCATGACAATCCATTTTTATTTCTATTGTCTATGTGGCACTTTTTATGTGTCATTTTATATATATATATATATATATATATATATATATATATATATATATATATATATATATATATTTTCTTAAATCAGCCCAGCCTTGACAGTCGTGTTTTAAATTCTTCCATTTCTTTTTCTACGCACATCTTATCTTTCTTTTAATAATTATTATTAATTATTTGAACTCATTACCGTTATTGAATATTTTATCCTTCACCAGACTATCCATTCACGTGAAATCACCTTTTTCTTCACCCTATTCCCTCTGCTTCACTATTTGTTACCAAGTAAGATCTATGACTTACTTTTAGTTTCATCAAATACTTTTGCAAGCAAAATCCGATCTCACATTTTGCTAAATCCTACCCTCTGATGAGAAAGAAAGTATTTCTTTGAAACTCTGCGGATTAAGGACTATCCACTTATTTTGGGTTTCCTTTTTAAAATTAAATATGTTTTTAACTCTTTTTCAATTAAATATGTTTTTAACTCTTTTTTGAGTATGTTTTATTAACTACTTGTTCATATATATATATATATATATATATATATATATATATATATATATATATATATATAAAAGTTTAGTGGTTATATTTAAATTCTGAAAAAAAACAACATATAGACACATATATTCGAATTAAGAATTTATTATTTGACAAAAGGAATATATAGAAGGGGTTATGTTGATTTCCTTAATCCATGGATTTTCAATAATGGCTGATATCATCAGAGGAAATGAAATGCAGTTAGCAAAATGTTCAGCTGATGTTAATCAAGTTACTTTTAAATATACCCTCAAAATTAAAATCACCCAACCTTAAACTCACTTAAATAAGTAATCCTCCAAACATTCCCAAACTTCAGACCATGACTCGTCCCCATCTCCACCTCACCCACTCACCCATCTGCTCAGTAAAACAGCACACCCACCCTATCTCATACACAATCCCATTTAAAACCACAAGAATATCCATTTCCTATTTGAACCTAAAATTAAGAGGTCAATATTTTTACCCAATACTAAAATACAACCCCTTCCCCCCCTTGAAGAAATTCCATTAAGCACCTGCCTACTCGCCAAATCTTAACCCCCCCCTTCTCTCTTTACCCTTTCCACTTAACCCCACCCTCCTCTTTCCCTCATCTAAAAGGCTTCCCTCACCCACTATCAACAAGAAAGCTGACCAACACATTACCAGGATTCACACAAGAAGCTAGTCATCCAACGCATCGTTCTGAATATCATCTCCCGGATTATTCTGCTATCCATACTATTGATTTCGAGGTTCATTACATACATAATTCAATGTTCAAATTCTATTACCCACAGGGATATATACAATGGAATGGTATACTCATCCAACATCTGATACACTGTGTCGTCACCTAAAAAAGATTTTGGATTACATCTACCAAAACACACTCAATGCACCAACGAATACGGCTGCCCTGTATACCTTTCGGAAAATTAATAAGAAGCAACCACACTTTTTTGTTATATGGGATTACTGCTTTCTCCCCTGGACCAATATTCTGTGTACTCCTTCTGATAATGGACTGCCCAGGTTGTATCAAATTCCCTTTTCCTATAATTATCTCCATATAATTATCATTCACCACTCAAAAAACTATTTTCAATATTTGTGCTGAAAAGCAAAATAAGTGTCTATTCACAGCTGAACATTTTGCTTACCGCATTTCATTTCCTCTGATGATATCAGCCATTATTGAAAATCCATGGATTAAGGAAATCAACACAACCCCTTCTATATATTCCTTTTGTCAAGCAATAAATTCTTAATTCGAATATATGTGTCTGTATGTTGTTTTTTTCAGAATTTAAATATAATCACTAAACTTATATATTGCTCTATTCTTAAATATTGAGCTTCTCCTTTTTGGCTAGGATCGCCCTGAAAGTATTACTTCAAGTAATATCTATCAGGATTTTTCATCTGATTTCTAATCAGTGCCTTACCTCGATTATATATATATATATATATATATATATATATATATATATGATAAATTTATAAGGTTGCGACACTGGACATGCTAATGTTTCGGACAGATGGTTGATTAAAACTACAAGTCCTTGTCATGCGACTTAAAAAAGTTTGTATTCCACATAAGAAACCAGTTCTCAAATCAACGCTCTTCTTTTATGGAGCACTCTTAATAAACTCGTTAATATGATGAGTTTTCTCTTTTGTTGGTTTATTTTATGGCATATCAACTGTTGTCAGGTTATTTATACCAACCATGTCATTTTAGTAAAAGTCTTTATGCTTCAAGTTCGTTAGATCTTTAAATATTTATTCACCTTGTTTGGGTTGTATTGTAGAGGAAAATTGTTGCTTTTTTGGCTTTGCAAACATGATTGAGTTTTGCAAAGGGAAATGATGAAAAACAATTAAGCTTATTCGGACTACTGTTTTGATCTTGAGTGTTATTCACATTATGGAGTCAATATTATATTTTTGAACTTTTCAGATGAAGATTGAGAGTTTGAATTATTTGGATTTTTTGGACTATTGTGCTCATCTTTTCTCACTCCAGATGAAAACCGTAGTCTGAATAATCTAAATTATCACTGTTCATTTCAGAAAAAAAAACCCCAATAATATCAATATTTGGTGGATTTAAGCCTGAAAGACGATCTTTTCAGACAGGCTGATTTAGTAACACCAAGCAAAAAATAAATAAATGAATAATAAAATAAATAAAACAAATAAGAAAAAAAAATGGCCAAATTCTTCGAATTAAACATTGCTTGTTCAAAGTTCAAAATAGTTAGTGGAAGGGTATGTGTATCTCATTTTACTGGGATGAACTAATCGACGCCAAGTGTTACAATTCTAATTTATCGCAGTTCATGACATACTTTTCAAAATGATACTCAATCTTTCACTATCAAAATAAGTCTGCTCACCGCCTTACTGACAGTAAGAGACAACTGCAGTCATTAATTCTATCGCTATGTGATTTACTATAATATGTGCTGTTCCACTCAATTATTTATGCCTACCACAAATATACAACTACAAATCAACGACAGCATTACAATCGTTACAATTAACAAACAACAGCAAAACTATCAAATAAAAGCTACAATAGAACAATGTTATGTACAATTGTTACATTATTATATGGTTTTGCTTAAAACATGTTTTCTGATGCTTGATCCTTTGCACAAATTATAAATAAGAAGTTTAATGAAAGAAAAAAGGTTTAAGGAATGTAAAAAAAAAATTATAAATAAACATATATACAAGAATATATATTTACAATAAAAGCATTTATACAAACAGAAGTTAAAACAATGTTGCAACACGATAGTATTGTTATTTTGCAGTTTGGAAATTCAAAATGGTGGTCACCAATAATTTTTAATTTAAATTCAAGCCACGTTCAATTATGTCTCTTATTTTGATCAGTAATCCCATTTCAACTTTTAATGAAATTAAAACACACACAAAAACAACTTATATAAAAACAATAACTATGTATAATAAAAAAACATAGGGTTGACTGCAATTTTATGGTTTTCCAATTCACGAAGAAGTGTGTCATTCAAAACTGTAATGTCATTGAACAACACTTCGAACTTTTCGGATGAGTCGGATAACCATGAAACAAAAGTGTTTAGATAAGTGAAATACATTTTTTTAAAATTTTATTGTTATAAAGCTGTATCTGGAAATACAGGATAGAGCCGAATAAAGACAACAGACCTAGCATGCACAAATGCCTCAGTATCTTTTTAGATAGAGTCTTATAACAATAAAAAATAAATGAAAAGCTATACATACGATATATATATATATATATATATATATATATATATATATATATATATATATATGGTAAACGTGTAGATTAGAGTACGGTTAAGATTTCTCAAAAAAGCAATATGCAATAGCTCAAAAACTGTATATTTTTAAAAAAGATTATGACATGCTGGACATATTGATGTTAAAAATCAAGAGAGTATTACGTTTAATGAGAACAAATAAACACTTTTTAACACTTTGGCATGATAGATACAAAAAGTAGAATGGAAACGAGATATAATGAAAAGTAGTAAAGAATGTTAATGAATTATAAATAGAGCTGTGACAACAGCATATTCTTTTCATTGTTTTTACTCTCGAGTGTGTATCCGCTAATATCTTATATGCTTTTATACAGTGATGTGGTTCTCGGTTGGTTAACTGTGTCTAACTATGTTGGATATATACTAGAGACTCAAAACAATGAAGAGAATATGTTGTTGTCGTAGCCCTAATTATAAAAATAAATAATTATATAAAAGGGAAAATGTGTGTTTGTATATCTGCTCAAAACTTTTGACCCACGCATCGGACCGTGGCAAAATTGGTATCATTAGAAAGATCGTCTCTCGGATGAAAGATATCTAAAAATTAGCAAAAAGATTAATTCTGTGCTAGTCAACTGGACCGTTTTTTGCAAGGAGGAGTCAGTTTTTGCATCAACGTTTTTAGAAGTCATACGTCTACTGATCTCAATGCATGTTTATAAAACGTTATTTCGAAGTCATTGTGGCCGAAATAGCTAGCGCGGTAGTTTGTCACCTCATTTTTTTCCTCTTTCGTGTTACATGTTTTTTTTATTTTTTTATTTTGCGTTCACACGGGCACTCGCTTCTATTTTAATTGAAACATGTTTTTTAGGGCTGAATTGCTCATTAGCCTTAGTATTAGCCTCTCTCCATCTGGGCAATGTCGGATAGCCCTGCTAGTTTATTTATAAAATTGAGATATTTATAAAAAAAAATATTTGTCACAATACATTTCTCATACTTATTTTAATTAAAATTATTTTCTAAAAAATTTCTTTTTATCAAACGTACTTTTGATTTCGTTTTTTTAGCACATTACCGAGATCTACTCGAACATGGCATAGTCGGGCAAATCTAATGCTAGCGTATATACACATTTGAAAAGTATTTTCTCTTTAGATTTCATAATACTAAATTGATTTTAACTCTAGTACGTTTAGCATGTCATAATCTTAAAGGAAATATACAATTTTATATCATCTTTTCGAAAAATCTTAACCGTACTTTAAACTTCACGTTTACTATATATATATATATATATATATATATATATATATATATATATATATATATATATATATATATATATATTTATGAGAGAGAAAGAGAGAGATTAATAACACAAAACTCAACTTCTTTGAGTCAGGACAGATCCAATCCCAGACATCTTTCCAGATAGAGGAAAATTTATAACAACGGAAAATATTTAAAATAAAAACTATCTTAACACTTTACTGCAGTTTCAAGGTAAATCCATTTGTTGGTTTGAGCTCACATACAGAGGAGTGAGATAAAAATGCATGTCTAACTGCAGTAAAATGTCAAGCTAGGTTCTATCATATATATATATATATATATATATATATATATATATATATATATATATATATATATATATATATATATATACAGGGTGACCCAAAAAAAACAGAGGACATTCAATTGTTTTTCTGAGCATTTTACAGTCAACGGAGAAAAAAGGCCAAAGACCCTAGTGTTTTGATATGATGTTTTGAATATAATAAACTAGTTATGACCAAAGTTTCATTTCGTTCGAACAAAACACTAAGAAACGGGGCCTAATTAGAGTTGGGGCCCGTTTTTTTTGGTCACCTTGTATATATAGGGTGAGCCAAAAACAGGAGGATAATCGGCTGAATAGGATTTGTTCTTATGCTACACTGCCTATTGCAGTTAGATATATGTAAATTATATCAAATTAAAAAAAAAAAATGAAATAAAATTTAGTATTTTTCATTTTATTTGGAGATAGTTCAAAAAATGTATATACGTTTATATAGTCTCAAAATAACAGCCATAATGTAGTATCCACCTATTTATGGCTCACGCTGTACAGAAATAAAAGAAAGTTATAATGAAGAAAATAAAATGTACTAAATAAATACTGAAACAATTTTATTTTTATACAGTGTGTTTGGAAATCCAAAGGCATAACTTTGGGATTATACATGAGTGTGTGTGTGTGTGTGTGTGGCTGGTTTCTAAGTCATATGCCATTGAAACCAAATGAACATTGTTACTTATTTACAGCAGAAGATTAAATGTCCAATTGTGTACATACGGATTTTTTTTTTTACAAAGGGGTTACCACATCAAGGCCCAAATGCTAAAGGTTAATAAATGTCACGTGGCTGATGAGACAACACCATGATAACCAGTAATAGTAAAAAATGGTAGGAGTTGATTAAGAGGGCGACTGAATAACAACTTGTTTACATTGAACTTGAAAACGATCAAGTTATATTCAGCTGGGAAACAACCCCACGGTATTGTGTTCCACATACAGGCAGTTCTAAGAAAGAAACTTTGTTCATGGAATTTTTGTTTAGTTTTAGATATAGATAAAGAGTAAGGGAAATTATTGACAGTGGTTGTAGCTAGATAAGTGTTTGAAGAGAATGTTTTACAGGCGAGGGTGGGGTGGGGGTAAAGATTAAATTTCAGTTAAGTCCCTGCTATGAAATTAACGACAGAGCAGAGATAAACTCACAACGTTTCTTCTGTGAGACAGGTAATTAGGAGGAAAAAACACATTGTCCACTAAATTTCAAAGCCAGTTTTGCACCCTGTCAAGGCAGGAGAAGGTAACCTGAACAACCCCTCCACAGATGTGGCAACAGTACACCATTTTATGACGTATTTGTCTCAACAATCTCAACCTATTTTTACAAATCTTTCTGCAGACATGACATACAAGACCAATTGCTTCCATTTTGACATAGCTATATTCAACTCCTGTTTTACATTCTCATAGTTGGCTCCTACCATGGAATCTCACATGCTTCAGTAGATCAGCCTTTTATATAACCTACACGCATGGTTAGACTGAAATATATATAGAATGTGCAGCACTGATAGCAGTTACAAAGCATATTTTAAAATAAAATAAACACTATCCCTGCGGTAGAATCATAGCTAAAATAAAGTGTGGGCATGGCGTTGCCACATACACTAAGAAAACCATGACAAAAAAAAAAAAAAAAAAAAAAAAAAAAAAAACGACACTAAACAAATTTAAAAGCTGTGGAGCTCAGAAAAAAAAAAAGATCTGAGTGTCATGATTGACAGGGACTCCTTTGATAGCCGAGATGGTGAATTCGGTTGACATTCTGCAAATATTGGCTTTTTTTTTTTTAGCTTAACAGAATATAACAGACCAAATACATGTAAATAAATATGATCAGAACAAATCAAAGATCATACAGAAGAATGATAAATAAAATTAGACTAGTAATAGATTGCTATTACAAAATCAACCCCCACTTATACTTGTAATGGCTATCACCCTGGTTGGGGTTGATCCGGCTTCCCTCAGAGCAGTTACAACATCTCTGACAATCGCTGGCCACATTCGTCAATCTTGATTCGTCACATGATATGGCTAGTTGATCCCAATTCCATCGCTAAAGGCCAACTACGTATGAGACTGAGAATACTGTTAGGTTGCCTTTGATTGTCATTACCCAAGCCTCTAACCAGGTAGAAAAGAGGAAAGAAAAACCTTGTGACTGAACTCTCCTTTAGGGCATTGAGCTGAGCCAAGCTCACTCCACACAAAGAGATTCCTTTACACATATAGAATATAATCTCAATGTTATACCATTAATTTCTCAAACACTCTGTATTTTTTTTTATGTTGAAACCGGATTATATATTTTTGGTAAGTGTTTTATAAAAAATTTTTTTGCTGAAATGCCCATGAATGCATAGATAATAAATTACATATTTTCTAATTTTTATTTTTATTAGCTCTAAATAAGACATATTACCACTGATGTGTAAGGGGCTGCTGAGATAGGGGCAAGGTTTAAAGCGACAATATGGGTGGGGAATTGTGCGGCAAGATGTTTTTTTACATAACATTTAAATTTCTGCATATTGATACTGTCGAGAAAACAGGGAATAGGGAGGGAATTTCAAAGGCAAGGCTTCTGAGAAAAGGAGCTATCAGAGTAGAAAATCTTCTGGTATTTAGGAACCTGGTGCAGTCAGTAAGTTAATTGGAGCAAATTCTGCAACAGAAGTTTCAGCTTCTCAGACAATGCAGGATTTATTAGGACTATTATGAACTAGTGGTTGGTGCACCAGCTCAGATGTGGCAATAATACTCCATGCATGGGCAAACAACAAGTAATTTACATTTATAAAGAAGTCATAGAAAACTATCACAATTCAAGAAGTAGACGCAGTAGAATGCTTTGAGCAAACTACATCACCTTATTAATTTACTCATCTTTAAAATAAACCACTTTGAACTGCAAGTGATTATCGATCTTTTGTGTTGATTGCTGCACTGTTTGAACTCTGCTAGATTATGATTTGATTGATAAATATTTAAGAAACATTTAATCAAAGTTATTAGCCGACGAGTAAAAGATCACAAATAGATAAAGTTAAATATATTTACTATTTAATTAGGAAGGAAAGTAATAACAGTTACCAAAACAAATACAGACAGGCAAAGAATAAGTACAATATTCATTCAACCATACTAGCATTCGGATATCTAATAATCAGTAGAAATGTCATCCAATCTTACCTGAAGCTGCAGAAAAGAAATATATTCAGATTATAAATAAAATAAATATAGAAAATAAAATACATATTTAATAAATTTTATTATTCTGAAAATTAAATAACAATAAAACTTAAGCAAAACTATTTGTCCATCTTAATATATATACACACTAGTGTTGGGACGATTAATCGGAATCAGAAAAATCAGAACTTTTTGGAGATATCAGAATCAGTAGCAGAATCGGAAAAAAATTGTGTCTAATTTCCATTGCCAAAAACGATATTTTCATACATGCGTTTTTTTAACTTAATTTTCTATTGCTGGTAGTAATGATAAAATAACGAAAATTTACTGATTTTAAACTACCATTAAAATATATGTCCCAGCATAAATGCAGTTTTTACATTTGCAGAAACATATGACATATCACATGAGTTTTTTTACAACAATCTCAAAATTAAAATAATAAAAATACAACAACTCTGCAGTTAAATATTAAGAGGTTTTAAAAGTATTTGAATCAGTAACTGTATTAGACTCGTCCCATCACTAGTACACACATAAACAAACGTTGAAAAAAAACAAACAGTTTTTTTTATTTCATTACCATGTCCAGGGATCAAACAATTTTTCTCGATTCTTGAGATAAATAATTGTGACCTCCCTTGGACTATATCCAAATTATGTCCCTTGAAATAAATAATGTATTCTTCTATCTCCGGAAATCAAAAAATATCTAATTCCATCTCACATGGAGAATATAGAAACCGGATTAATTCTATTTCTGGCTTGGATACTTAAGCTATCTGATATGTCTCCATCTGTCTGGCCATCTCTGCATGGTTTTCATAAATGCTGGTTGCAGTCGTCTTCAGACATCTTCTGGTTGCAAGCTGCCAGAAAGTCCCCAATGAAATACAAGTAGCATTTATCTTTCTTTTTATTTGTTGACCCTTGCAATATATGTTTCTTATCGATTGTGTTGGGATATTAGCGTAAATTTCTCTGAGCAATTACGTCTGTAGCCTTTATGTATATCTCTTTTACGTTTGTCTTTAACAAACTGTCTATACAAGAATAAATATATTTTTATTTATTATTTTAATTTGGTTAGTTTTAAAAGATCAAGGGAGCTAACTCCTCCTGAAGGTAAGACTTGATTTCATTACGATCTGAATTTATATCCGAAGGCTCTTTTAAGGATAGACGTTGTTCCCTTTATGACTGCTATTTATATTTATTTACAGCTCGGTCTTCCAGGGATTGTTTCCAAATATTTCTTAAGATTTTTTTTCATTAGGCCAGTTGCTCCTATCACAACTGGCATAATGTGTATTATATTTCTTTTGTTTTTAAACCATTTTTTATGTCTTGATTTTTTCTTTTGGATTCAACTCTATTAAGGCCATAGTCATTTGAGACTGTAACATCAATAATTAGCATAGTTCTTTCAAGCTTCTTCCATATTCCTTGTCTTTTATGTATCTGTCCGCCTGTATGTCTTTGTCATAGAATACTGTGACCTTTCTGTTTGATTTTATCGATGATGGTTCATGTTTCCAGAATTTCTAAGATATGTGTATGTGTTTGTGTGTGTGTGTGTGTGTGTGTGTGTGTGTATATAAATCCAACTGTTTCTTAATTATTACTCTTTTCCTTTATTCATTCTGACTCTCGTATGTGTACTCAAAGAAAGCACAAACATGCACTTTTTGGAAGACATTCAAACAAATGGTGGCTAAAAAATGTTTAAATACGAATATAAAATTAAACATACTTTAAAAAAGAAAGAAAAATCCCCAAATCCGTCCATATTTGAAAAATAAGAAAACTATATAAATATAGATCAGCCTACAATGTCTCTATATTCTGATGGAGACTTATGCAAGTCGAAAGCTTGCACAATATTAAATCCATATATGATGAATTTTAGAGGTTTCTTTATTCCTAATCTCATTTTATAAAAAAAATGTTACAACTGCAATAATGCAAAACGTTTCATAAAAACGAATGGAACACGTTTCAATAGTTGATATTGTTCATATAAAAAAGTCAAATTCTCTTTCCTTGTGTCTTGTGCTGATAGCCGGACAGAATCTCAAACTGTTGCAAAACTGGTCGAATTTCAATTTCAATTTGGAACTTCACTTGCTTATCAAGCTATGCCAAAAATATGTGATATAGCAAAACAGTTGATCTCTGAATGACTATATAAGTGAAATGGATTGCCACCATTAGTGATACTAAAAAGCGCTTCTTAAAAGCGAATTGAGCACTTTTTGGTAGCTGATATTTAAACAGTAATACTTACTTCCTTAATGGCTTATTTGGATGGCCTAACAGTTAGATTCTCTTGTTGGCAAATAAAAAAGTACAGTTTCAATCTCAGTTTGGAGCACTTGCCTATCTAGTCACACTGAAAAGTTGTGACATGGCAAAACAGTGTCTATAGATGACTGCATATATTTACTTTAGAACTGTAACAACTGCATATATTTGTCTAGAATTGCATATGCCTGTGTAAAACTGCATAAAACTAAATATGCCAGCATAAAACCATGGCTGCATAAAACTGCATAGAACTACATATGTTTACATATGCCAGAATAGAACTCTCAATGCCTGCATAGAACTACATAGTACTGCACAGAACTGCATAGGCCTGCATTAAACTGGATGGAACTAAATATGCATTCATAGAATTATGTAATCCCGCATAAAACTGCATATGCTTGCATAGAAGTACATATGTCTGCACAGAACTGAGAAAAAAATGTTAGATTTCTGTTGAAAAAGTTGCTCAATAGACACAACTATTACGAAACATCCATTTCTTTCAACAGCATTGGTTTAGAAGGATATTTTACTGCCTACATATATATTATTAGCAAAAATATTTCTTGCACACTTATCAATATTTAATATTTTTACTATTTCTTTTTTTTTTAAATATTAATATGATGTACAGATTTTGTCATTAAGCCGATAAAAAAGGGATTAAAAACACTTTATTCAGAAGTATAGATGAAATTTAAGAAATACTAGAAAATATATGACCCACTGGATCACTCACTGAGCTCAAGCTAGATTGTTTGAATTAGGAAAAAGTGAGTTTACAAAACTATATATATATATATATATATATATATATATATATATATATATATATATATATAATACAAAATTCTAAATGATTCACTTTTTGCTCTCTATACCTTTATCTTTTGTTCTTTTCTCTCTTTCTTTTTTTCTTTTTTATTGCTTTCAACGATTAATAAGTAAAAGAGAGAGAGTCATGGAAGTGAGAGTGATAGAAACTGTACAAAATAAGAATGAAGATAGTGAGAAAGAAAGAGAGTAATAGACATAAATTTAGAAAGAGATGACTGACTTGGTGAGCCAATTAAAATAATTAAAATTGATTTTTTTTTTCAAACATAACTCAATCCCAAAACTAAAAAAATATTAAGTATGTATTTCGTGTGATTTAAATATATAAGAAAAACCCCTCAGGGAAACAAACTTTTAAGCGCAATGCTAGATAATTATTTTACATTTATCCTATAGCCAGTAACAAAACTGGAATATTTCATTTTTGGAATAAAATTAATAATAAAAAAGGAAGTACTACTACCACTGATGCAGCAATAAAAACTCCCACGAGCTTGTAAAACTCGTGAAACTACATGTGTATCTATTATCAATGGAGATTTGGTATCTGTCTGTCTGAAGCTGACACTATTACTACTTTTTAATGTTTAATTCCATTTACTAAATTATTTCAAATGCTATCTTTCAATACTCAATTCAATAGAGATAATGTAGTATCTGGTGACATGATACCATCCTCCCAGGCATGACTTCCTCCTTTTTCAGGAGTAGTGTAATGTTTGTTTTGTTGTTATGAGGATATCATACTTCTTCCTTGGGTAGTATATGTTCGTTACATTCTCCCAGGCATTATCTTCTCCTTTTTTAATAGTGCAGTATCTGTTTTGTGATTATGGTTCCATCATCCCAGGAATCATCTTATACTTTTTTTGAGGGGAGGGGAGTAGTGTAATATCTATTAGGTTGAGATGATAATTACCTCAATCTTTGGGAAAAGGCACTCTAGTATATGTTTGTAGTCATATACACTAGCAAAACTATGCAACCAGCATGTATAGAAGGCACATATTTTTGCTAGTATTGACTAATATTTTACTATTTCGTGATTACATTTTACGGTTTTAACAAGATAGAGTTAGCATATACAGTGAGCAAATCAATATAGCTTTTTTTATGAGCTCTTTCTAGGAAATACGATCCCGTTATCTGTTGGATGGTTTGCATGCTTGTCTGATCTCTCCTCATATAATTATTTTATCTGGGGTTACGTGAAAATTGATGCCAACGAACAATAATTTCTGAATGTGAAGGCTGATATATTAGTTTTAAAGTGAGACAGTTTCTGCAGACTGTTGGCAGAATTTTAGTGAGGAGAAATTAGCAGGATGTTAAGCATGGACTTATTAAGTAAGTAGATTTGACAAAAATGTTGCAGTAATAAAAGAATGTCATTAACTGAAGAGTGTTTAATAAAGGGAGACAATCTAGTTTTCTTTCATTGATTTAGATATATCTTTATTCAATTGGCAAAATTTTAGAATAATGGTGCACTTCTTTACAATATATATATATATATATATATATATATATATATTCTACAAGTCACCACTTATCAAGGCCCAAAGGCCACTCGTGGATAAGGGTTAATGAGTGTACAGTGATGGAAACTGGGTAGAAATTGACTATTTAAGGTGGATGGTTCACCAAGAATTTATTTACATTAGACTTGAAGTCAGCTGGAAAGCAGGCTAGCAGAATAGAGTTCAACAGGTGGGCAGTTCTAGGAAAGAAGTTTTGCATATAGAACTTGCGTTTAAATTTAGGCACAGATAGAGAGCGGGAGAAATTGTTGATAGTGGTTCTAGTTATATGAGTACTTTCTGTGAAAGTTTGGCAATGGAGGGCCATAGATTGAAGCTCTGACAAGCACTTGCCATGAAAATAACAATAGAGTAGAAGCAGATTAGCAACATCTCTTCTGGGGAAAAGGTTGCAGGAAGAAGAAAAGGAGATTACTTATTAGATTTTGAAACTGATTTTGAACCCTGCCAAGGTAGGATAGAATAGCTCCTCCCCAGATAGAGCAACAGTACTTCATTTTAGGACGTATTTGACTCTTATACAGGCGGAGGATTGTGTTGAGAGTTAGATAAGTTATGAAGTGGTGAAATGATGCCGCCATTTTTCCAGCGACCTTGGTAACTAATTTGACGTAAGTTTTCCATTTCAGATCAGGGGTGAAGGTCAGTTCAAGAAGCTTGTTGAAACAGGGTGCTTCTTTGAGACTAGAACAATTCATATAAATTGAGGTCAGGTGGGTATCAAAGCATTGCTGATGAAAAGGTAGAAACTTAGTTTTGGATGTAGTCAGCCACTTTTTACTTTTTGCCCCACTGCACCGTGTTCAGAGAGAGAGAGAGAGAGAGAGAGAGAGAGAGAGAGAGAGAGAGAGAGAGAGAGAGAGAACTTGGTCATTGCAAACCTTTGAAGGTCATTATATATTAGAACAAAGTTAATTTAATGTAACCTCTGTCAAGGCGATGATATTTTCAATCAAGATTGTTAGTTTGTTACAATGTTTGTTTGTGAATAGTCTAGTGTCGACATCACTTCAGCAATTGTTACCAAACTTCGTCAAAATATTGATCATAATCTGAATTAGAATTAATCTGTTTTTGGGATATCTAGGCCAAGGAAAAAGTGAAAGTCACTCTTTCTGGTTCTGTTCTTCATAGAGAACAGCTACTTCGCTCATATTGTAGGCAACAAAGTCTTGCGTTTTATGTGACTTTGACACGAAAAAGTTCGCTTATGGTAGGAATTTCAAGTTTCGATTTTTCAAATTTGATATGATGATCCTTGACAATAGTAATCGCCATGCAAACGTTTGGCCAGATCATATAAATAGTTTTTGAGTTATCAATATTTCCATGGCTTAAAACTGAGGTGTGTTGGTTGTATTTGCTTAAGCATTATTTGATTTGGTATAATACTATTTTGTTTTACATGAGTTTTGTTAATTTGTTTTAATTAGATGTGGCCGGTTTCTTTGTATATAGTTCGACCTTCTCATAAGTGTGTCTATTCCTCTCTTATCCTTTCTTTACCTCTCATCTTTCCTTAAATAGTTAGCCCCCTCCTCCTCTCTCTCTCTCTCTCTCTCTCTCTCTCTCCGTTTAAGACATCGTCATTCATCTCTTCACTGGATCTTTTTTTTTTATCGTTTTTGTATTAATTTTTAACTTCTTATCAGTAAAATCTCTTTTACCATAAGATCTAACAGACAAGCCGAAAAATCGATGCTTTAATCATGTTAATCATGTGTCTCCATTTGCTTTCATCCTTATTGGCTTGATCTACAAGTGTGTGTATATATATATATATATATATATATATATATATATATATATATATATATATATATATATATATATATACTTCCGAATAGATTTATACCACAATCAGCTGGTATGGAAACCTGTGATTTGCTAATTTGCTAATATTTTCTCCTCTGAAGAGATGGTAGGCATCGAAACCCTATAGGATAAGGAGATAAAATTTCTAAAGTATTCTTTGTCTTA